>NW_004567114.1:30619836-30631411 GCF_000260355.1 Condylura cristata | reverse complement strand
AGCAGCGGGCCGGTCAGGAGAGGTCTGCCACGCCATGTGGTCACCTCCTGGGCAGGCGGGGATCGAACTCATGGGGAAGCGGCTTTAGATTCTCAGTGCTGTGCTTTAACCTGCTGCGCCACCAGGGAGGGCCCAATATATTTGTTTTTTAAACAGTCATATTTTTTAAATAAGTGGTGATGAGAAGAAAAAATTAATTCTTTATACTTTCATAGCTAATTTAGCATTTCTGGTACTATTCTTTCTGTCCTGCTCCTGTTTCCTTTATGAAATTCAGGTTTCTCCTTGTTATCATTTCCTATCAACCTTAAAAGAATACTCATCAGGGCCCTCCCTGGTGGCACAACAGGATAGAGCACAGCACTGCAAGTTGGCCACAGGAGCTTCAGTGCTATTTCGATCCTGCACCCCCACCTTCACATCCCCCCTCTCACCTCCAGGAGTGATCTACATGGCACAGCAGACCTCTCCTGTCTCGCTTGCTACTCCCCTCAGCAGTGTTCTTTGTCGATCTGCCTGTTCTGCTCCCCACTCTGTCTCTGGTGGATCCTCTCACCACCTCTGAGCTCTGGCCTGTACCCCAATTCTGTTGGCATAAATTAACAAAATCTTAAAAAAAAAAAAAACCACTCATCGGTTACTAATTCTTATAGTTTGTAACACATCCTCCCAGTTTCTGAAGATGTCTTTGCATTTTCATTTCTTAAGGATATTTTTACAGTGTATAGAATTCTGGGTTGTCCACTTCTTTCAGCACTTTACAGTGACATTCCATTTCTTCTGGTAGGCTTTGTTTCTAAAGAGCAGTCACCTGTCACATTATTGCTCTCCTATATATAATTAATATTTTCCTCTATTTTCAACATACACTGTATTTTTGGCTGTCAGTCTGTTGACTATAATGTACCTAGGCTTATTTTTAGATAAATTTATTTTTTAATAAAAAAATTTTGTTGTTTATTCTTCAGTCTGTAGGCTTAAACTTTCTACCAGACTAGAAGAATTTTTCAGTCATTGTTTCTTCAAATTTTATCCTACATTGTTCTCTCCTTCAAGGACTCCAAATTGTGTGTGTGTGTTCATCAGCTATTTATCTTTTATTTCTAATATACCACCTTGGTTTATTTCTTTGCTGATACCCCCATCTATTTACTCAACACAGTCATTTATCCCATGCATCCACCTTTGTAACAGATGTTATTAAGACCTTGTCTGATAATTACAACATCTAGGTCACCTTTGATGTTTGCTTCTATTCTCTTTTCTTTATCAAAACTGTATTTTCCTGTTTCTTTATGCATCCAAAAATATTTTAAATATTTTTGAATGTCGTTATAAGGGGGTTACAGAGTCTGAATTATCTTATCTTCCTTTAAAGGATGTTGAGGTTTCTTCTATCAGACTGTTGAATTACTGGAAAATGTTCTTGATATTTTTATGCTTTTAAAAAATTGTTTGGGGGCCCTCCCTGGTGGCGCAGCGGGTTAAAGCACAGCACTGAGAAGCTTAAGCTACTTCTGCATGAGTTTGAATCCCGCCTGCCCGGAGGAGATCCACGTGTTGCAGCAGACCTCTCCTGACCTGCCCGCTGCTCCCCTCAGCAGTGTACTTCATTGATCTGCCTGCTCTGCTCCCCAGCTCCCCACTCTGTCTCTGGTGAATCCTCTCACCCTCCACATCTCTGGCCTGTATCCCAGTTCTGTATGAATAAATAAATAAATCTTTAAAAAAAAAAAAATTGTTTGGTATGGCAGTTCTACTTCAAGTTTGTTCTTCTGGGACATGGTCCTTTCCCTGGGACATGGCACTTACTCCTAATTTGTGGCCTCTTTGGAGTTCCAGTTGCATGCCTGGGGTGCTTAGTCTTTCCACTTTGGCGGGGCCAATATCCTCCTGTTCCCAGCTTGTGACATCTTGGCCTAGCAATCTTACTTGTGGCAGCCATTCTCTGCTAGATCTCATAAAGTGTCAGAATGCACACAGGCTATCGGGGACATTTATAAAGTCTTCTTTGACCCCCTCTTCTTCACAGTTCCTTCCTTTCTGATATCCTGTCTTACAAACTTCAGGGACCATAGCCACTCTAAACTCTATCTGTACCTCTTTAGCTCAGCAAGACTTCTATATTCCCTGGATTCCACCTACTTTTAGTCCAATTGGTGCTTCCAGACAAAAAAACTGATGAGGAGGAAGGTCTCTTTATGTTTCTTTCCTTTCGAGGGTCATAGCCAAAAGTGTTTATTATCAAATGCCTGAAATCAGTTATATCAGATATTTGAAGTGTTTTTTTTAAGATTTATTTATTTATGCATACTGAACTGGGGTACAGGCCAGATGTGCAGGGCCTGTGAGAGGATTCACTAGAGACAGAGGGGGGAGCAGAACAGGCCAACTGACGAAGGACACTGCTGAGGGGAGCAACAGGAGGGTAGGAGAGGTCTGCCAGCCATGTGGGGATTGAACTCATGCTGAAGTGAATTTAGCTTTTTACTGCTGTGCTTTAACCCTCTGCACCACCAGGGAGGGCCCTGAAGTTATTTTTAGTGGGAGGGCAAGTCCTCTGTTTGGCCAAAAGTGGATGTACTCTTATGTTTGTTTTGGCGTAGTGTATACTCCTTGAGAAAGTGTTAAAACAAGAAATGACATTTTTACTGAAAGACCTTTGATTCATTTCTGTTAGAGCACTGTTCTCAATGATATCTCTCTTTTCTTAATCTAATTCAATAATAAATTGAAGTTCATTTATTTTTATTTTTTAAAAGATTTGTATTATTTATTTATGCATACAAGAACTGGGTTACAGTCCAGAGGTGCAGGAGTGGTGAGAGGATTTGCCAGAGACAGAGTGGGGAGCAGAACAGGCAGATCGACTGAAATACACTGCTGAGGAGAGCAGCAGGTGAGACAGGAGAGGTCTGCCATGCCTGTGGGTCTGCTCCCTGGTGGAATGAACTCATGCTGCAGTGGCTGCAGATAGCTTCATAGTGCTGTGTTTTAACCCACTGAGCCATCAGGGGAGGCCCTGAAGTTCATTTAAACAACTATAATTAATATTTATATTTTCTTTTTTAAAAATTAATTTTTAGTCATTTTATGGTTTTGACTTATTCTTTTGTTTTTTATAATGTATTGAACATTCCAAAATCACAATGACTAATAATGAACATTAATATCTGTAAGACTCATTACTACATTTTTCAAATGTTGAAAGGACATTTGTTTTCAGAGTTTAAAAACAAAATTTGGGTAAAACAAAGTGTACTTGAATATCCTTCTATTTTTAAGAAGCTGGACTCAATAGAACTATGACAATAAAATGATCAATACAAATTGGATTGCTTACCAGCACAAAACTCAGTTGGGGATATTCTTAAAAACAACTATAATAAACTGTTCATTGCTTATAATTTAACTGAGAGAGCAAAAGAAAATGTCAGAACAAATTTGCCTGACACTATATTTCTAAGATAACTGATATAAATCATTAACTGCACCATAATTTATTGTTTCATTTTATTGTCTAACAATGCATGTCAAAGCAATATTAATGACACTGCTGTTTATATAAATCAATGAAAGGCATGTGGAATCAGTAGTTTACTTGAGGCTAGATTATCCTCTGAGTAGTTGGGCCACACTCTGAACACCCAGGGAATGTGCAAGAAACAACCTGAAAATACTCAGCTTTAGGTCTTGGCTGCTCATCTGCAAAACAAAGATTTGATTTAGGATTCTTTAATATGTTTTCCAGATTGAAGGACCCCTCCTTTCTATGTTCTTATTTTTACTTTTAGATCCACCTTCTTATTACATGGCTATGATTTTGCTCTTTATCTTCAAATGTTCATTCCATGCACATGTTTTCACCTGAAGGTAATAACAGCCATATATCTGATCTTCAGATCATTATAAATGTGGCAAAGTGCCAGTATTTTCAAACCTAACAAGTAAAACAATTATCCCATAAATGTAATGCATTAAGTCTCTGATTGCTTTACAAAAATGGACGCAAACTAAGAGAAATAACTTGTTCATTTACATGGCAACAGAAATGCTGGAGTGATATCACTGCCTGCCATCAGTTATCTCAAACTGAGTCCAAGTTTTTAAAGTCATTTCCTAACTAATGTTAACAAGCACAGGTGTTTCCTGATTTCAGTTGTTTGGACTCTTAAAAAAATAAGTAACTTGGGGAAATGTGTAAAATTCCTTTGTGGGCTTCCTTTGTCCTGTATCAAGCCCAAGTTTCATCTTGGTAACTATTTGTGGTTTTGTATTTTATGCCCTTTTAGTTCATGAACTTATTTTCTCTTTCTAATGTCATAGACACCAGACTGCTTTTTTTGTTTTATTGTAATTGGTGTTTTTTCAAGTTTCTCTTCCTATTTAGGATCCCAAATTAAGTGATTACATTTGAACTAAAAGAATGTTTTAAAAGTTCTGCCTGTGAAATGAGGGGAGCTCTGAATGGCAGGAATGAGCTGCTGCATGACTGAGGGGGGCTGTGCCTGGTTCTGAACACCGGTTCTCTACCTCACCAGCCACAGAGTGTGAGGCAAGAAGGATGAGGCTGAGGGAAATGAAGGTGAGCAGCAGGAAGAGGAGGACCTGAAAATATTTCTATAATGCTGTAGACCTCATGATGTGCTTTTGACTTGGTTCCTAATTTAATTTTATGGAATTGTGTGACCTGCATAAAGCCATCTTTTGCTATTGGAGGATGCAAATCTAAATCTAAAAGAAAAATCCACCTATAATAATATCACAGTAATAATATTGTAATATTATCACCTAAAATAATCAATATTTATAAAGTGCTTTTCAAATAATAACTTCTGTAATATTCACAGTAGCCCATTATATAGATGAGAATACTGAGTTATGGTGAGGGGAGGTAGAGTCTAATATCCTATAGCAATAGGAGAGAGGGTTGGGGGGATGCAGACATAGGACTTAGGTGGAAGGAATCTGGCTCCAGAGCCCCTGAGTTCAACCTCTGCACTAGCCTGACTCTGCACTTTAAGTTATCACCTGTGATAACCTTGTGCATATTTGTTGGGGCTATCTCTTTTCAAATTTATACACTCACACAACATACATTGCATATTTTACACCAACTAGTATCCCACCGAGCCCTAGTTTGATGGTTTGCATTTTGAAAACAACAATAGATTATGAAGTATATAATGACCATTGTGGTAAATAGTTATGGCTACATCCTGGTAAAATATTCTATTTAAAGGGAGGCCCTTCTTATAGTTATGAAAAAAGGCCAAGAAGATCCAAGTAATCTAATTAAGATCATCCAAATTGATGCAAACCATCTTCTGGTTCAATATTATGCCCATGGAACCATTCAATTGTAGAGAACTTTACAAATGATCTGAACACAATTCCAGGGGACTGTGAAATAGATGATGGCCAATGACCCACTAGAGTTATTGATTGGATGACCTTGAGTAAACCAGAGAGTGTCTTCAAGAAGACAGTTTACTGAGTGGGGAAAACTCAGTAAAGGATGAGAATGGAAGATGCTGTTAGAGCAAAATAATCATTTATTCTCTCAGAGCTTCTTATACATACCATATAATCTAAAGCTTGGTTGCTATTCATAGTTAATAACCACCGGGATTGTTAAGGGGTCAGAATCAAGTAAGAAAAATTAATGAAACATCCCACCATTCACTATATCAATCATTAGTTTTGAGAAAATTGTTACTATTTTAAGCCACATTCCTGGGCTTCTATCACTAAATCTTTCTTGAAATACCAAGAAAAATACTAAAAGTGAAAAGTCATAGTAAGTTCTGCATTTAGAATGAAGACATTTTGAGCACTTTTAGTTCAAAAAGATAGTTGCCTCATTTGGTGACATGCTGCTTTAACATTGTTATTACAGATGTGGAAACAAAGAAATATTTGAGTGACTAAATATGATTAACCTTGGTTCCCCAAACTATCTTCATGTAGTATATGGAGGGTGTTTTTCAACCCACAAAACTAAAATTCAGACTGAGAACATTCATGAATCTGTTTCTTAATAGAATGCTTGTAGGTTGTCCAGGCTTCTACACTACTAAGAAAGGCACTTAGGTAATGGAAAAGATCCCAAGTCAAAGTATTCTAACAAGGATACAGTCAACAGGGTGAGTACATCAAAAAGTAAAACAGCCATGGAGAGATTTGTGTTGGTTCTCTTTGTACACATAAAATATTTGACCTCGTTTGATTTTTCTATTAGAAAATGATGGCAGGAATGATTTATGGAGTCATTGCTCTTGATCATTAGTCTTTTCTAGGCAATTATCAGCACACAGTGTTACCACCTTTACTGCATTTTATGGAGATACTGCTTTTATGCATCAGCCTGCCTTACTGCTTTGCTTTCAATCCCTGGAATCTGTCTTCTTTAAGTGGGCTTTGGAGGCAAATAGTAATTTAAAGTCCGTCTTTTGAGGACAACTGAAGAAGCTTGAGAGGCTTTGTTGGCCCATTTTGTCAGCCCTTTTAGGACACTTTTCCCTTCAGACTTTCTTCCCTTTACTTCCTCTCAGAACCAGCAGCTTCTCTTCTGTGGGTGCTGATTAGTGTGTCAGAGCCACTGGGCCAGTGAAGACCCTACTACCTTAACCTCATCCTCCCCCTGCCCCCAACTTTGTCTCTGTCTCCTTTTCCAAGTCATGAAGATCTTCCCCATAGCCTGCTATCCAGGAGCTTCCCAATGATGGGTTTAGACTTTTTGTTCAGTCATACTGCTTAATACACGGTGTTCCTTTCAACAGGGACTAGTGTCTTTCTTCCACTCTGAGAAATGTTATCCTATCTGAATAGTGTACCTTTTTCCATCCTTTTGGGGACATCTACAATAGGACACTGAGACCTGCCTTTGCCATATTACATGTAACTGTGTACATAAACCATTATAAGGACATTTGCATATTTAAAAATGGAAAAGGAACACTTTAGCTGTAGCTCATGTCTGCTTACTGCTCTCTTCTGCCCGTTGAGAATCTCCGTCTTCCTCCTCATGCTCAGTATGTAGGAGTAATTTTCAATCTTACTATGAATTGCTTATAAAAAAATTACTTAGGACATTTAAAAAAAGTGTTTGGAAACTTTGCATACTTAGTAAAAGAGAAATGTGTGTGAAAGAACAACAAAAGGAAAATTAATAGTTTGACACAATTCACAATTTATCTGAACATCATTTAGATGGTTTGGCATAAATATACCTGACTTGAAAATGCTACAATAGGTTGTTTCTTGCTTGACTAAAAACTCTTTTTAATCATCTCACATATTAACCATGTGATCCAATTCACTAACCATTCCAACCCTTATTTTTATATTTATAAACCAGAGATGATAACACTGACCTTAAATGGTTGTTGTAAGGATTAAATAAAATGTTTATCACGTGCCTTGGTACAATACTCTTGGATGCTCAATCGCTGATAATATAGCAGCCAAGGTGACAGATGAAAATGTACCACGTGCCTGCCAATGTATTTAGTGCTTTATTTGAATTATTTTATTATCAGAACCCTTTTAGATAAATATATTTGTTATCCATTTGTAAATTCAACACCCTAAGAACAGATTATTTTATTTGCTTATGTTGCATTCTGATCTCTATTCACTGGTATATATATTTTATGTACTTCATAGCATATATATTTATATTTTTACTCTACCTTTTAAGTGTTATTTAATAGGTGTGGTGATGATGTTTGTCATATCACTTTAATAGCTGCATAATACTCCACTGAGTTATTCTACAATTAGCCACTCTATTGTGGCTGAACCTTTTAGGCAAAGAACTGATTTCTTACTTTGAAGCTTTTGATGAAGGTTGTCAAATTTCTCTCTCAAGACTGTGTCATTTTATAGTGGCATGAGGTTTTTAACCTGTTTTTGTTATTCTTAGACTGTTTTAAAGTGAATTGGGTATTGTGTGAAATGTTCCTTAAGAAATTAGAAAAATGGCAGTAACTCAAGCAAGCAAATCAATTAATCCCTAGTAGACAGAGAATTCCAAAGTCTGTAGCCAAGAAAGAGTTATAATGATAAGAAAAGCAAACAAACTTCTAGTCTATAAAAGGCACTATAAAACAGATTTTAAAGCAATCGCTAGAGATATGCAAGTGGCTATACTGCATTATGTGTAAGCCACCATAGAGCAGGGTGGGAAATACAGACAGAGAGGGCTTCTACTCTCCCTGCCTTCCTTAAGCATCAGGAACAGCTCTGAATAAAGGCTTTCAAATAGGTGTGTACTGACAGGTAGTCCCTTCCAACAGGGACCTTGCACTCATGCTCTCCATTACTTGCCTAGTGCTCCCCCCGAAGCTACCTAATTACATTTGTTACAGGCAGGACATAATCAGTCTTCTCATGGATTGATTTTGGAACACTGGAGAAAAAAAAAAATCCTCATTCTGGGGCTGTTGAACCAGAAGTCTGGGAAGTAAGGGTTGCTGTGCCCATTTCTCCTGGGTATTTGGAGGAGCCAGTTGCAGGAATAGAAAATAAAGAAAACAGAAAGGAAAGCAAAACCTGCAGGTAATGGGGGTAGAGAGGGAGCACCAGAGTGAGAAAGGAGCTTGACTAATATGATGGATGACCTGCATTTCACATATGGCTTTTGAGGGTTCAAAATACCTCGCTGTAAATGAATAGCAGTTTGGATAGTAGGCTGAAAGCCCCAAACATAATGCTTCATTTAAAAGTGAGGTCCATTTCTTCACCTGTGCCAAAGTGACATCCACCTGCCTCCCTTTCATTCTTAGAACTGTGTCATCTTTCTCCTCTCTTGCATGATGCAGCTTACTAAAAAGTCCTTCATCTAGCAATTCTACCTTTTACGTTAGCAGTCATTTCCCTCTCCATTCCAGTCTTACCTCTTGGAAGAGTGTTTATCCTCATTCTCGCTACTTCTTTAGTTTCACTTTAGCCTACTCCAAACAGAATTTCACCCCCATACCTCTACTGAGGTCATCAAAGATTGTTAAGGATCTGTCCATTGCCAACTCCACAGTCTTTCAAGTCCATGTTTACTCAATGTCAGAATCCTTTGACATAGATGGCCAGTTCCTTCCTGCTTAAAAAGTTGGGAGTTGGGTTTCTATAATATCTGGATATCCCCCTGGTTTTTCTCAATTCCCTGTCTGCTGCTTTTTTTTTTTGCCTCCTACCTGCCTCTCTCCACCTATAAATGTGGGTTGCTGGAGGGCTTTGTCTTAGATCCCTTCCTTTTTCATCCTACTCTCTCTATTCCTATCTTTTCCTTTAACAGCAGTCTCATCCACTATTTGCTGTTTGTCTACCAATAGCTCCTCAACTTGTCTCTTTAGCTCAGACTACACCTCTATGTAGTCAACTGCCCACCTCAGATTTCCACTTTAATATATGAAAGACATATCAAGCTTCACATATTTTGGGAAAAAAAACAAAAAAACTTCAACTACCTCTACAAATCGGTTCCTCGTTGAATGTTTCCCAGTCTCTAATGGTTCTCCAATGCACATAGTTCAAACCAGATTCCTGCATCTCATCCACGATACTTTCCTCTTCCTCATTCTTTCCATTCAATCCATCACCATCACTTCTACTCCAAAAACAGTTCTCAAACCCATCTATTTACCTTCATCTCCATTACCATCACCTAAGTCTTTCTTAGTCACTGTCTTCTCTCCCCTTGACTTTACAACTGTCTCCTAACTGGTCTCCTGTGGTTACGCTTTCAATCCATTCTTCACAGAGAGATATTTTAGAACACAAATTTTATACTGACATGACCCTTTTTCATGTCCATACATAGGCTTTTTGTTGCCTATAGGCAATGTCCAAAAATTTGCCATGACCTTCCAGTCTAGTTAGTGTTAGATCCTGTCCCACCCTCTCTCGCTAGCTTGTTCACGCTCCCTTAACCTTCTTTACCTCCTAGGCTACACAGAATGCTCTGTATTCTCCAAGTAGGCCCAACTGCCCCACTCAAAGAATCCTGAAGAAACAACTCCTACCTCTGTGGACCTCTCCAGAGGCCCCTCCCCTCACCATTCCCTCCACCTTCCACTTTCCCATCATTTTCTTTCACTGCACCCTCCACATGTGTCACTTCCATTTGCATGTTCTCCCAGGGGGACTGTAAACCCCAGGAGAGCAGATACCACAGCTGCACTGCTCACCAGGTGAGAATGTTGGGGCCAGGTTGGAAAGGCTGGTGTCTCTCCCACTCCAACATTGGAAAGGCTGGTGTCTCTCCCACTCCAACAGCAGGGCAGTTATGTAGCTGACCACCATTTGGGCACTGGCTTCTTGAAAACCCAACAGCAGCAAATCCTTTGGTGGTCTTTCAGCTAAAGCCCTGCTCATTGGAGGAGAAAAGCTACAGAGTTGACCCAGATGGTGAACCTCACCTCTCCACAGCAGCACTGAGGCAGAGAGGAGCTCCTGGGATGTTTTGTAAGCTGACTTTTTTACAAGTCCTGTCTGAAGCAAAGGTATCATTAGGATGATGTGCTGCATCTCTGCTGTTTAAGGAAGTTTTGGCAATTTTAAAACAGGTGTTCCTCCAACACCCCACTCTTGTTTTCATTCTATAGTGTGCCTTGTCCATTCAGTCCTGTAGAATACCCAATTTGAGAGGACACTAGAAAGATGATGAACCTGCTCCCAAGAGAACCAGACTTGCCAGACAGAATGTAATTAAGTATCTTAGGATGGCTTAGGCTTTTTGGGAGACAAATTGATTGTGACTGGCACTCGGGGAGCAAGCTTTGCAGCAGAACAGAGCGGATGGAAGGAAAGGTTCTTGTAGGGGACAAACACTACAGGAGCCTCGGGCAGAAGGAGCAGCAAGCTGCCCACCCTGGCAGACGTAGCAACGACCCCGAGTGGTCCCAGAAGAGGTGCTTTCTTGGGCGCACTCGTGTCAGGGACAGTGCGTGTGAACATCTGCCCTTGCCTTGCAGGGCTGGGTGGATCGCGAACCACTCACTCGGTAGAGGAAGAGACTTACGTCTCCTCTCCGCCACGACTGTCTTCAGAACCGATCTTTCCTGCTCTTTGTGAAACAAGACACACCTCTCCTGGGAAGGAGGCGGACAGGATTTCCATCATTACTACTGCCCTATTAAAAAAAAAAAAAACCGCACACACGCATACACCACCAACGTGTAATTACTCTCTGCAGGAAAGGCGCACAAACAGGATGGGCCGCAGCTGAACCCGGGATGAGCCAGCCCTGTAAAGATTAGGAAAAGGAACCTTGCGCCCGCCCCCGGCCAGAGCCTCTCCTAGATGGCGCAGGGTCGCCAGCCCGCCTCTTCGCGGGGGAGGGCGGGCTTGGGCGGCTCCTCGCCGCGTGGGCCCCTCGCTCCGAAGCCCCCGCCTCCGGGCACCTCGCAGCCCTCACGGCCAGTCTCCCCTGCCTCAGGTGTTTGCTCGGGCTGGGCCCGAACCCTCCTCTTTCGGGCCCGCACCTGGGTGGCCTCGGGCTCTCAGCGCACAGCTCGACCCCAGCCGCGGGGAGCGCGCACGGGCGGAGCCGCGGGTGGGCGCGGGGTTCCGGGGC
>NW_004567114.1:30558580-30619736 GCF_000260355.1 Condylura cristata | reverse complement strand
GCGGCTCCGAGGCGCGGGAGGCCGCGCCGCGCTCTGTGAACTTGGAGCCTGGCGCGCGAGGCTCGCGCCGGGGATGCGGCGGCGGCTGCTTCCTGGTTTGAAACTCGCGGAGGGGGGAGCGCGAGCCGGCGGGGGCGGGGGCAGGAGCAGCGGCAGGAGGCGGAGGAAGAGACGCTTGGGCTGAGCTAGCCGGACGGGTCGCTCCGGCTCTCGGCCGAGAGGAGCTTCCCGGCCCTGGAAAAGGGGCGAGTCCTGTGCGAGCCCCCGAGAAACGCCGCGCGCTCTCAGGGACAGTCGGGGTAGCCCGGACAGCTGAGGGCTCAGCGCCGGGCTCCCCTCCTTTCCACCTCGCGAGGGAGAGAGGGAGGGAAGGAGGGGAGGAGAAGGTCCCGCGGAGGAGGCGGAATGGCCGGGCTCGGGGGGCTTGGGCGCTGCTCTTCCCAGGAACTGCCGCCGCTCCTGAGGCTGCCGCGAGGGCTGGCCTGAGCGGGGGCTCCAGGCTCTCCTGCCGCGAGCCAGCGTGCCCCCTCGGGGCTGCGGAGCCGGCATGTCGTCGGGCACCATGAAGTTCAATGGCTACTTGAGGGTCCGCATCGGCGAGGCCGTGGGGCTGCAGCCCACCCGCTGGTCCCTGCGCCACTCGCTCTTCAAGAAGGGCTACCAGCTGCTGGACCCCTACTTGACAGTGAGCGTGGACCAGGTGCGCGTGGGCCAGACCAGCACCAAGCAGAAGACCAACAAACCCACGTACAACGAGGAGTTCTGTGCCAATGTCACTGACGGTGGCCACCTCGAGCTGGCCGTCTTCCACGAGACGCCCCTGGGTTACGACCACTTCGTGGCAAACTGCACCCTGCAATTCCAGGAGCTGCTGCGCCCGGCAGGGGCCTCGGACACCTTCGAGGGTTGGGTGAGTAGCTGTGACCCTCCCCATTTGTGTCCACTTTGCACTCTCCCCTCTCTTTTTCAACACTCGCTGGCGCCCGCTTTCCCATCGTCTTCCTGAGCTCCGCGAGAATTCCCTCCAGACTTTTGTCCTCGCCCAGGTGGCCTTGGTGACACGCCCGCGGTGGGCGTGTGAAGGGGCAGGTGTGTCTCCAGGAGATCAACCTGGACACGGTTCCCTTTCGGGATGGCCTTCTGGGTTAACGGGAAGTCTTTGGGCAGGGGACAATCACCCCCTACCTCTGCTGGGACTTTGGCTAAGGCGCCCCAATTCTCCGCGCGACAGTAACACGCAGAAAAGACAGGGAGATTTTGATACCCAAGGGACTTGATTTGGGTAAAGTACTTAAAGAGTTTCTTTGGAGAAAGCCATACATTCTCTCAAGTATTATTCATAATGTTTATGGATACTTGTTGGTTCAGCCGCTCAGACGTGCACACGTGTTTCAGCTTGCACATCCATTACATCCCAGAGGTACATTAACCTACCCTGGCAGGGATCACAGTGCCTGGGTCTTCACCTTGGCGAAGTTTTACGGTCTAGCAGTTTTCCAAGGAGAGAGGTTTATATGTGTTTGCAAGTAACGTGGATCTCAGCCTGAGAGGTGTGAGTCCTGTGGTTCGGCTTTGCTGGTTTATTGGTCTAAGAGCTTTGAGCTCCTTAGCAGTTTGTGCAGGACCCTTGTTCTCGCCCTTCCTCCACCCACCCACCCCACCCCCACCCAGTCACCTGCTGGTGTTTCTGCGTATTGACAAAAAGTTTCCTACAACTTCCCACTTGCCTCTGCTGATTTCACACAATTCCCATGCGACAGAGTTTCTGCTTAAATAAATTAAAATTTCTAGGGCACTCTACACCATGCTAAAGTGCTTTTGCTTCTTAATCTTCATACTGCCTTTGTGATGCAGTTGTTGTCCTTTCCACTTTTACATGATGAAATGATAATTATAATGAAGTGGTTGGATTTGTAAACTGTCTCAAGACTTTGGAGGATGTCAGTATTGAATCTAGAATGTGAATCAGTTTTGAAACCTGTTTTAAATTGACAAATGGTGGAATAAGATGGGTAAGACGAAGACTCACTTAGATATTTTCTTTACACTTTAATAAATTAATAACTTGATCATATGTTCTCTAAAATGACAGATGGCTTGTGGAGCTAGTCTTTTAAATATAAGTAAACAATCATAATGACTACTTAACTGTATCACCACATTATGGTGAGGTAACGCCCCTCTAGCTGAATCTTGTGGAATTTAGAAATGGGCTGGAGAGGAATGGCTAAAATATGGTTAGAAATTGATAATTGGGGCCCTCCCTGGTGGCGCAGCGGGGTAAAGCACAGCACTGAGAATCTAAAGCCGCTTCCGCATGAGTTCGGTTCCCGCCTGCCCCGGAGGTGACCACATGGCGCGGCAGACCTCTCCTGACCCGCCCGCTGCTCCCCTCAGCAGTGTACTTCCTCGGTCTGCCTGCTCTGCTCCCCGCTCTGTCTCTGGTGAAGCCTCTCGCCGCCCCTGAATCTCTGGCCTGTACCCCAGTTCTGTATGAACAAATAATCTTTAAAAAAAAAAAGAAATTGATAATTGGTATGTTACCATGTGAATTTCTGGACAGAAACCAAATTGACACTAGGAATCTAAACAGGGTGAATTAGTGTCTCATTAAGAGTTAGTTTGGGCAAAGCTCTAGGGGAGTGTGGTGGTATGGTTGACTGGCCAGTGGCCTTTAGAATATGTCTTCCTAGAGCAATTCTAGACTGATCCTTTTTACCTTTCATCTGCACAGTTGAGTCACCTGGTGAGTTTAAAAAAAAATCCCTATGTTTGAAGATTCTAGACAGAAATCTGTGGGAGTGAGACCCTAGGATCAATGGTTTTAGGTTCCTTAGGTGATTCCAATGCACAGTCAAAGCTGAGAACTTCTGGCCTAAAGGACGAAAAGAGATGAAGACAGGAAGAAGCAGAAGTGCAGGAAGATTCAGATTACCTGATGAGATGGTGGTATGCTGAGCTGCTTATTGTCTGGCCAGGTGAACAGACTTAAATGTAAATTTTGTAAACCTCTTGGTGGTGTTTTAGAAAACACAAGTGTTTTGTAGAAGAGGTCAGCTTTTAAATAACCTAGAAACCAGTGATTTGTCATGCATTTATATTTAAGTTGAGAGATTTTTTTTTTAACAAAATATAGGGCACATTTGTCTTTAAAGTGATGTTTTACAGATCAAAAAATAGTTTTGAAGTTTAGAATTTCAGAAATACTTATCTTTAGTATATTAAATTTATTCAGTCACAATTGGAATAACTGAGTTTGCACCACAGTAAATTTACATGTCATAGTTCCATTGCAGTGGAACTATGGTTGCTGAACTTCAAAAAAATCGAGCAACTTAATTTTTGCTGGAACATGAGAAGAGACAAAAAACAAAGTACCTTTAAACAAAGATATGATGCTTTCTGTCACAATAGGTGTTCTCCATGTCAAGAAGGTAATCAGTAACCTAATTATTTTCATATAAGTATTTTATTGATATTACCTTCTACGCTTGACAAGAGAAGGGGTTAGATCTCTTTGTGTACCACACCTGACGTGGAATAGACAATCAAACACTTGTTTCCTAACTATACATATATTAGTTAATTAAATAAAACCTTAGAAAGTGGTGGAGCACACATAGCTAAGAAGCTCTTAAATGGAAATTTATGCTTTAAGGACATGACATTTATCATAAGATTTAACACTTAAAAGTAGAAAAGATCTCAAATTGAAGACCTATGTTTTCTCCTGAAATTACGAAAAAGCAATTGAAACCAAAGCTAGCAGGAAGAGGGGAACTATAAAGATAACAAATCAGTGAAGTGGAAAACAGAAATAATATTTAACTACAACTATTTAACCATACCATCAGTGAAAATACATGAAAAAGGGGAAAAAGGCAATATAAATTAGCAATATAGGAACAAAAGGGAGAACATCATTGTAGATTGTACAGACAGCAAAAAAAATTGTGAAAAGATTATGAACAGTTTTACATCAGTAAATGTCACAAATTAGTAGTTTTATGTCTATTAAAATTATTGAATTTGTGGTTTACAGCCTTCACAGTGCAAATACCGATCCCAGGTGTCTTTCCTGGTAAATTCTGTCATACACTTAAGGAAGAAATATGGCCAACTCTACACAAACTATTTCAGAAAGTAGAAGAGCCAGAAACACATCTCCACTCATTTTCATGAGGCTAATACAATCTGAGGATTATATTACAAGAAAACCTCAAAACTATAGACCAATGTACATAAAAAAAATTCCTAAATTTTAACAAATCAAAGCCAACAGTCTAGCAAATCATTACTGAGTGAGGCTTATAACCAGTACTGCAAGGTTGACTGAATGTTTCAATCCATCTTTATATCAACAGAATAAAAAAGATACCCAAATGACCTCGATAGCTATATAAAAAATATTAGACAAATGTCAATATCCAATATAAAACTAAACAAATTAGTAGTAGGGTACTTCAACTAGTTAAGACCACGTGTGAACAATCTACAAGTAATCATAATTAGTTGCAATTAATTAATAATAAAGATCTAAATAAATGGAATAATAAGCTGTATTAATGAATGGGAAGATTCAGTGACTATTAAGACCTCAATTCTTCCCAAATTATTCCATACAGCTAATAAATCCTAGGCAAAAATTTCAGCAAGGTTTGTTGTAGAAATCAACAGATTTATTCTTAAATTCAAGTGGATATGTAAATGATCTAGAGGCATCTAAAAGTAGGTTTGAAAAAGATAAAAAGAATATCTATTGCTATGGTAAAGGTTAATGTAGAATTGAAGAATCATTTAGGTTAATGGAATAGAAGAGATTCTAGAAGTATACTCACGCATATATAATCTGTTGATTTGTTTTTTTAACAAAGATACTAGGTCAGTTTCAGTGGGAAAGATGATAAACTTTTCAGCAAGTAGTGCTTGAACAATTGGATTATGAGCCTTAACCCTCACACCATACTTAAAAATTAACTCAAAATGGTCACAGACATAAATGTAGGAATTTAAACTTCTGTAAGAAAACATAGCAGAAAACTTTAGTGTTCTTAGGTTCAGAAAATATTTTTAAGCTAGGACACAAAAAGGACCACCTAGTAAAAAAAAAATCAATAAATTGGATTTTATCACATTTAAGACCTACTGCACTATTACTTTTCAAAAGACACATAGGAAAATGAAAACACAAAACACATACTAAGGAAAAAAATAAATTGCCAACAGGTAGATAAGACAGTGACTTGCAAGGCAAATGTAAAAAAGACCATCTAGACTAAGTCAATGAGGAAAATACCCAATTTAAAAATGGCACAATGATTTGAAAAGGCATCTTCACAGCTAAGAGATACTCAAAGTCATTAGTCGTCAGGACATGCAAATTAAAAATCTGATTAGAAAGACAAAAATTAAAAAGAATGATCACCAAGTGCTGGAGAGGAAGTAGAACCACTGGAACTTTGAAATTACAGTGAGGAATATGAAATGATACAGTTCAGTTGGAAAACAGTTCAGCAGTTTCTTGATACATTTAATATATACCTACCATATATACCATTTAATATATACCTACCTAACTGGTCTTACGTATTTACCAAGAACCATCTATACCAAGATTTGTACATTTAAGACTTGTACTTAAATGTTCGTAATCAATTTGTACTAGTCTCTAAAATGGAAACAGTTTCTGTCAAACTATTGCCAATCAGTAGGTGACTGTTTAAACAAATTGTGTGTGAACACAATGGAACACTCCTCAGCAATAAAACTGATGCAGTATTGATAATATGCAACAGTATGGGTGAAATAAAAGTAATTTATCCTGATTGAAAGAAGCCAGGCAAAATAGAGTCCATAGTATGATTTAATTTGTGCAAAATTCTAGAAAATGAAAACTAGTTTGTAGTGAGAGAAGCAGACTGGTGGTTGCCTGGGAGCAGATGGGGGAGAGGAGACTTTTGAGGGAGACGGATATATTCGTTATGTTGATTCTGGTGGTGGTTTCATGGGTTAGATCAAGCTCATCATTCAGTTCCCTTTTCTGCTTGTGCATGCTTTGTATGGCAGTAATACCTCAATAAAGCTGCAGGAAGAATATATTGAGGAATTACTATCCTGCTTTTATTGATGAAAATGTTAATTAAGAGACTGACTTAGGCTTGAGCCACACAGCTCACTCTTTAGTGCAGAAAATATTCATCAGAGAAGGTGCATTAAAAAAACAAGCAGGACAAATTAATTAAATACAATTTATGACTCTTTTGGACAGTCTCATTTTCTAAATTATCACTGCTCATTTTTGTGCTTCTTCTAGTACTTGCTTATTTTGCATAATTTCTTGGACTTTTGAAATCCAAAGGTTTGTCCAAGATAAAACCCTGTTTCCATCTTGAGTGCATCTGCTCTTGATTTGCCATTACCGAGGGGGGACCAGCATCTGATCCTTCACGCAGAGCAAGGGGACATGGAGAGAGGCCGGAGGCTGCGTCATGGAAAGGCCTTGGCATCTCCTCAGGAAGGAAGGACCGACTTGGCGGAGGCCCAGGCTGTTTTCCTGGTTCAGCCCTCCTGAAGACACCCTGTTCCTGCAGTGTGGAACTGCTTTCTCTTAACTTCCCCATGAGGCACCTGCTTGGTAGTCCTGTCAGGTGAAGCAGCCAGGTTGTGTTGGGCTGTTCATTATCTTTTCCCCTTGATTCCTGGATCCAGGTGCTTGAATTTGTAGCTTCAGAATTCTTCCAGATCCATTTTCTAGACATTTCTCCTCTTTTGTATTTTGTAATGGTTAGTCTCCTGATTATTTTTTATGAGTGGATTGGTAAGAAGTGTCTAACAGTAACTGATTATTAACTCATGCTTTGGGAGAAAGCACATTTTAGCCTCTCCAGGGAGTTGTATTTCAGTGTATGGAAATTACATTGGGTCTCTTGTGTCTTCTGTTTCATTGTAAGACTTCTGCTGTGGTGGGGGCGGCTGCTTCTCATTATGTGGGTTGTGGCTCATAGGTTTGCCCCTTCGAGAGCATTTTCTTGACTGTGTCATCTTTACTGTCACCTCTCATTGAACTCATTCCCTGGGATCATTTTGTTAACCAGCCTCCTTAATGCACCTTCCTCCTTTAGAGTGTAGACACCTTTAGAGTAGGAACCTCTACCTCTTACTCACTGTTTTAATTCAGCACTGTCGGTAGAGTCTTGTGTATAGTAACTACAAAATATTTGTCAAAAGAATGCATTTTGATGTGATTTAGAGAAAAGTAAAGTGCTAAGTACTTTGCAAACATCCTTAACATTCTATTGATCTTTCTAAAAGGAATACTGGCAAATCATTGGGGTGTGACTAATTATTACCGTTGTCATGGGGTCCTTTTAAATAAACTGACATAATTGAAAGACTGGGCCAGATATTTATGCTTTTCCAGTATGACAATGGATTGAAAGCTCTGTAAAATTCCTTGCTTTTGCTTCATTTTAAGTGACTTATTTTTATTTACTTTTATATACAAGAGCTGGGGTACAGGTCAGAGGTGCTGGGATGTGGAGTATGGGGTGGGTGAAAGGATTCACCAAAGATAGAATGGGGAGCAGAACAGGGCTCCTCATTGACTGAAATACACTGATGAGGGGAGCAGTGGTCAAGACAGGAGAGGTTTGCTGCGCCATGTGGGTCAGCTCCCTGGCTGGGGATTGAACTTGTGCTGCAGTGGCTGCTGATAGCTTCATTGTGCTGCTGCTTAACCTGTTGTGCCACCAGGGAGGCCCCGATGACTGATTTTTACAACCTGTCATGAGTTGTAACTTCTTTCACTCCTAACTCATGAGCTCAATATGTTCGACTTGGCGTAGAAACCAGACAACAGCATTTAAGTGCTGCAGTTCTACCTTGGAGACCTAATGAGGTTGGTGGGCAGAGTGTGAATCATTTTATCTTATGCAACTCAGTACAGTCGTGGTATCTAGCAATTGTCAGAGCGGTAACTAGTTGTGATAGTAAAAGTGTGGTGCATTTTTGTAAAGTTGCGTTGCATTTACTGAGAATAAGAGAATACCTTGACTTTTCTGTAGTCATCCTCTCCCACCCCCCGCTCATTTTATGGAACAGTCGACTAGATCACATTCTCCATTTGTGTGAACTGTTTAGCTCAGCTTTGTTGGACTAAGATGAAAATTTGGCCTGAATGGAAACCCAGCACCTGACTACACTGTCCCACCCTCACGGCTGTGTCTAAGATGACCTTTCTCACTTGCCAAGCTGGTAGTTTTTCCTTTACTTAAAACCCTGCAGTGGTTTCCCACTGTTCTTAGATGAAGCACAAGTCCAGATGAAGTACCACTGAATGTGCTTCATGAGCTGGCCCTGATTGCCTCTTGGGCTGTATGTTCACCTCTACCAGCCCTCATGCAGTGCACCACTGACAAAGGGAATCTCTCAGTTCCTCAAAGCTCACCTTACTCATTTTTACCTGTGCTACCTGTGCTCTCATGGTGGGTACAAGTTGCCCAGAAAACTTTCCAGGACATGCCCAATCTGGTTTTGCTCCTCCTCTATAGTAGCATCCTGAAATCTCCCTGGCTCCCTCACCTCCATCCAGAAAGCATGGGTGTATGAATGGTTTGGCCTCTCCTGGAAGCATGGGGTATTGGTAGTAGACTGAGTGTGCTGCTCCCTCTCCCTGCTCCTAGTCCATGCTTCTAAATGAAAAGCCGAGCCTTGGTGACCACCTACACACCTTTGATCATGTCCTGCCCTGCCCTGGAGATGCAAGTGGTCAAGACACACGTGGCATTTTCCTCCGTAGGCCTTGTTGTTCTGTGTGGGAGAGGCTGGAGCTGAGGAGCAACCATAAGCAGGAAATTACATAACAGAAGTAAGTACTGAGGTGCAGGTGAGCACCTGGTTTGAGATTAGAAATGTTTTCTCAGGAGGAAAACAAGAGAGCTCATTTTAAGGTTCTAACATAGATAGCCAGAAGCCAGAACCTGCTTCAGTTAAATAGCTGAAAGAAATCATTCCTCAAAAGAAGAGGAGAACTTCTGACCTGATAATATTTTTCCAGAGAGATAACACAGATGCATTTTGAAGGGTAAATAATTGTTCCTCACCCGTAGAAATGTTCTCATCTTGGGAATGTTTTAAGGGGCGTTAATGTTGTGAGGTCTGCGAACATCTCACCTGAAAGAACATTTGACTCTGAAAGGTGGAAAATGGTAAACCCTTATTTGAACCATCAAATACCCTATGTTTTGTACAGTCATACAAGAATCAAAGATGTTGAATGGGAGGGACCTTCCAGCTCTTACTCCACGGAGCCTACAGACGTGTTCACGGTCTGTTTGGAACATTGGATCTGAAGGCATTCACTTCCTCCATGCCTGCTCTTCCCTGTGACAAATCAGCCTTCTTGACTCATTACCTGTTTGGTTCTGGGAAGCTTTTTGAATCTTTGACATCTACCATAGCTCAAGTCTTTGTTTTCAGAGTGTGGGGAACAAGGATCCAAATCATTACTGCTGCTGTATACTCACACACATCGGCACATACTCTTAACA
This sequence comes from Condylura cristata, assembly GCF_000260355.1. Taxonomy (NCBI): domain Eukaryota; kingdom Metazoa; phylum Chordata; class Mammalia; order Eulipotyphla; family Talpidae; genus Condylura; species Condylura cristata. Next base: position 30,610,188 of record NW_004567114.1, on the reverse strand, counting down.
TCTGTGTGTATGCGTTGATAGGCTGATTTACTAATTGTCAGTAATCTATATGTTTACTTATTTATATATTTGTGTCAAATTTTACAGAAAGCTTATTAACAAGTAATGGGGAGTTAATTTTAACTGTGGATTAATATTCCATTAATCACCCAATTAAAAAAAATATCTTTCACAATAGAACTTTCAGTGCCATGGAAGTGCTGTGCTGTCAAGGGGGTCAGAGGAGCTGGCTCAGGGTGGCTGCCTCCCGTCAGGTTGGCTCTGACCTTGGCCAGCCTCCACTTCTCAAAGTTTCAATTCCCTGGTTTCTTTGGTGAAGGGATTGTATGGTAATATCACTAAGGACTCTTGCATCTCTAAGGCCTTTGCTATATTCTCTTTTAGAATAATTGGTTGGTTTTCAGCAGTCAAATTAATTGCCTCAGCAAAGGTAGTAACGCTGAAGAATTAAATTGGTCCAAATCTAATTCATTCAGGCTTAGAGAAGATTTAGCCCAGTTCCCAGTGGCTTTGACAGCATCGGTGGTGATGCTGGTGTATTTCTTGGCTTAGAACCACCCTTCAGGAGCTGCAGTGGGTCCTCATTACAGGCCATACAGATGTATTTCTTGATTTATACTAATGGGTTCCTTGTTCCATGGATGGTGAGTTATGTCCTGGTTACCTTATGTCAAAGAGACTTAGTATCCCCCTGAGCATTTGCTAGAAGCCATGCTCACTAACTTGGTAATTAATGCTTTGTAGTCCCGGAGTGTCTATATATCCACCCTAGGTGATGACAAATAATATAAATCACTCGTAGGGCAGACATTTTAATTAGACGGAGGAATGAGCCCAGGGGTATTGGCTATCGTAGTGTTTAAGTGCCATGGTGAAGAATTTTATGAGATGAGAAATTTTGTTGAGAATCTTGGTACTAGCCAGAGAGCTCTATCAAGATTACTGCGTGAGTATGTTTCTTTCGCCCCAGTGAATTACAGCAGTGATGTCAAAGTAGATAAGACTTTTTAGCAGAAAGATGCCTTTGCAGATGACTCACCAGCAGTGCTTTTATTGGGTGTTGTTTTCTGAAAAGTTACTTTGATTTTACATTGTTTGACGCCCTTCCACACCTTTCATCTTGTGGGGACTGAGAGAAATGCTTTAAAAGACAACCAAAGATGTTTAGTTTATATTCGTGGTGAAAAATTGAGAAATTTGCCAGAGGATAGGTCCGTGGCCATCATGAGCCCCTTGTAATTACAGTCATAAAATAAGTCATTTGGGGCCAGGGTAAGCATTGGGGCCATTTTCCAAGTGCTTAAATCCAAACCACAAAGCTGCATTTTCAATTTTAAATCATATTTACCCCTTGTACTTGCAAAGCTCTGACTCTCTCTCTCTCCAGTAGCACTTAAATAGGATATGTGCTCAGTCTCACGCTGAGCTTTGGTTTGCTCCTCTGTGACATCATCTTAGCTCCAAGCCCTTCTCAGCCTCAGCACTCTGTGGTTGTACTTATGGTTCCATGGGGGCAATGGAAATTCTGCTGCTTTCTGAAATGTCCTCTGCTTTGTTCCATTGATGCACAGGTTGGTCTTAGGTACTGAAATCACTTTTGGAAGAACACACAGATGCCATAACTAAGCATAAATCCCTAAACAGAGTGCATTAATTAATATGTCAACTGTGGACCTCTTAAGTGTTTTATTATGTTTCACTCTTGTGCCATAATAGGACAGAAGAGTTGGGAAGAAATTCTGAAATGTTAAGTAGTAGTGTTTCTGAACAGCTTTTCAACCCTGGACCCTTTCAGTGATGAGGAGAGCTATGAATCCTGTTTCATAGAAGAATGCACATGTGAGCATACTGACAAGAGGCATTGGCCAGAATCTGGCCCTCTGGCCAGATACAGGGTCCCCTGAAGCCTTACTGTGAACACGACCTTAGGTTAGGAAGCACTTATTGCAAAGTATTAGAAAAGTTTTATTCCTAATTCCAAGGACATGATTTTAATGGCTCTCCCTGTATTTGAGGAAATTTTTACTTCAATTAATTGTAGGAGACAGCTAATTAGTAGAAAACAGGGGCTATAAATTTTAGGGGGAAAATGTACTTAAAAATGTGTTTTCTTTTATTTCTGGCACCTGGGAAAATATGCTAGGTGGTGACCCATTTTAGGACCTATTTGGTTGTGTTATTTAGGTATTTTCAAAAGTCTCTGTTGGGAGGGGTTTCTTTGAAGTTTGCAAGAGATGAAAAGTTAAAAAAAAAAAGAAAACCACAAAACTAGGACAGTTAGAGTGACCTTGGCTTGCTCTCTTTTGTTAATATAAAGTTTGATCCTCTAAAAAGAGATCAGACTTTTACCTCTTTTTGAGCCATACTGGGCACCACTGTGTTAGCTCAAGACCAACTGAAGAAATCCATGCCTGCTGTTCTCTTTACTTCTGACTTCTAGTCTCCTAAGACCTGGGTCCCTCAGACCTAACTTGATTTTCTGAACGCTTCTCAAGTTCTACCTCACCTCACTGACATAGGTTATTGGAAAATAACCTGATGATGGTAGAAGTTGAACTGAATGGAAGTCTTCAGAGCACAACCCCTGACTGTTAGCAGTGGAACCCTTCCAGGCCCTACTTCCATGGGAGGTGGAGGCTGCAGGAACGCTGTTCAGTCACTCATAGGCGTTTCCTAAGAATGCATTGTGTGCTGGGTAGAGAAATTAGCACTGGAGATTAGCCCTTAACAGAGCTTCAGCCCTGGCTTAGAGAGGTGGATGATAAGTGAGCAAACAAGATTAAGAAAATAGCACATGGTGGTTAGGTACTATGTGGAGAGTTAAACCAGTGTTCTTTGACGGTGTGAACAGGTAACTGCTTTACCTAGAGTGGACAGAGAAGGTTTTGCAGAGAGGGTGGCATTTTGGCTGAGTCCAAAGTGACAGGAAGCCACCAGCCTTGTGAAGATCAGAGAGAGAGCAGCCAGGCAGAACCAACAGTGTGGGCAAGGGCCTGAAGGAGGGGATGGATTGGACATGTGGAAGAACAAACGGAGGTGGGAAGATGGAGTGGTCTTGGTGTTAGCCAGTTTGCAGCACTGCTCTGCTGCTGTGAGTGAGCCCCTTAACTTCACTATTTTCTTCTCTGAAAAATGGTGCTAGTGTCAGCTACCTCACGAGATTGCTGTGAAGACTACATTTAATATAGTCAACATGCCCAGCACAAGATAAACCCTTACAAAACACGATGATCTCCCAAGGAAATCAATATTTTGATAAGAGACTCTGATGTCTGCGTTGAGACAACGGGGGCAGCCCCGTGTGTGTTTCCTGAGAGGGAGCAGGGAGGGGCTTCTTGGTGCCTCTCACATGACAGAGAAATACTGGCTTCTGCCCAGATTCCTTCAGCACACGATTTTCTTCAGTGAGAACAAGGGAAAAGAAACAAAGACTGAAGTTTATTCTCTAGATTTTTAAATTTCTGAATCATATGTTTATTTTTTATGGATTCATAGGAATTAATGGAAATCAAGACTCTGGAAGGATGATTGTATTGCAGTGATATAATGGATAGCTGTATTTATGAGTGAGAAGTAATCTGTAAGATACCAAAAATAGTAATAATAATGGAAATAAAACTTCAAAAGTTATACAGTTGATTTTTGTTTAGTACTGATAGCTTATTTGCTTTGTTATAATATTGAGAACTAACTCTAGGTAATTTTGCATAATTTGGAATAACGTCTATTTTGGCATCTCCAGAATATTTCTAACCTTCATTCCAATATCCATATGGTCTGTGTTCAGTGTAAGCAGACACATTAGCATTTGCATAAGCCACATAAATTAGGATGTGGAATCTACAATTATGGACTCAGAGTACACAAATACAGGCTTTGAGGAATGTTTATTGGACAACTACTATAATTATCAGTGCATCATAGTGTGATGGTTGGGTGTTAGCCAGATTGGGATTCAACTATTAGTGCTGTCTCTTATTAGCAAAGGTCATTTAACTTCTCCTTTCTCATCATAACATAGTACCTACCTCACAGGGTTATGTGAGAGTATAGTGAGGGCTTATGTAAACCATCTAGCACAGGACATGACATCCAGCACTGCAGAAAAAGTTTCATCCATGTCACCATCACAACCATCACACGACCCCAGCATTTAAATATGAAGTCATGAGCTCCCTTTCTGAAATTAACTTTGAAAATAGTAAGGCATTTTTTACATAAACTCTTAGAATTCCTATGTTAATTTTTTTTAAAGATTTATTTGTTTATGCTTACAGAACTGGGGTATAGGCTAAAGATGTGGTAGGTGAGAGGATTCACCAGAAACAGAGTGGGGAGCAGAACAGGTGGATCGACTGAAATACACTGCTGAGGGGAGCAGTGGGCATTAGGAGAGGTCTGTTGTGCCATGTGGGTCAGCTCCCTGGCTGGGGATCGAACTTGTGCTGCAAAAGCTTCTGAGAGCTTCATAGTGCAGTGCTTTGACCCATTGTGCCATCAGGGAGGGTCCTCCTATTATTAATTTTTTAAAAAATTGTCTTCATATAACATTGTTTTATAGCGTAAGTTGTAGGTGTGCATAGTTTTATAATCTGACATCCATATATACTAGTTTTTAATTTTAAGAGAATTTTAAGTTTATAGAATTCAGAGATTAGCATTTAGAGCTTTAAGAAGGGCTCTTTTATTCAAGCCTTACTACTGTTTTTACTTTTTATTTGAAATTCTGGCTATAAATGAACAGGATGGCTATTGGTGGAATAGGAGATGGTTTCCTTATCCTGAAATCATAGGATTTGGGGTAAATTCTGCATATATGTCTATCATGAAAGATCTTGCAAGAAATATGGAAAATAAAGTTGGAATTTTTATACCTAAAATGTTGGCTAACTTAGTTTGTAGAAAACCTTGAAACTTAGTCTATTAGTTTGCTCATTCAATATTAGACAATTAGAAGGTTCTGAGTTAGTGTGAATAACAGTCCAGGGAGTATTAAAGTTGTGATATTTAATTGCAACAGGCTGCGAAGAATGTTCTTCAATTTTTAGTTGCAGTAGAGCAGTGAGCACTTTTCTTGCTGCAGTGAAGGAAAATAGCTTTTTTAAACTGGCATTAAAAGATATTTTCTTGATTTAAGTTTGAATATCTAGTCACTGGATGTGGATGGTTATCATGTTTTCAAGGAAGAAAACACCAGTTAAACACAGTTTTTAAAGTGTGTCATTTGAACTTGTAGATTTACGGAGGAAATTGGGGAAATTTTGTTTGCAGAAAAATATGAATAATTTGCCATCATATTATTTCATGTTGAAGGTGACCATTTCTAGTCTTACTGTTGACTAGACTGTTTTTTTGGGTCCTACATACTTTATAATTGATTTTATTTATCTATTTTTTAAGGATTTAGTTATTTATGCAAACAAGAACTGTGATACAGGCCAGAGGTGTGAGGGCTGAGAGGATTCACCAAAGACAGAGTGGGGAGCAGACAGGGTGGATTGACTGAAGTACACTGCTGAGGGGAGCTTTGGGCAAGACAGGAGAGGTTTGCCACACCATGTGGGTCAGCTGTCTGGCCAGGGGTTGAACCTGTGCTGCAGTGGCTGCTGATAGCTTCATAGTACTGAGACTTAACCCCTTGCACCAATTGAAAGATCCATTTACAGCTGACTTTAAATTAGATTTTTGAAGTGTAAGTGTCATTTGCTTTAAAGTAAGGCCCCAGAGTGTTTGCATTTGATGTTTAATGTAGTCTTGGTCTGGTTGCTTCTGGTTGCTCAGAAGCTCTCTGGTTCTGTTTTTAGTCTCCCTGCTGGGTCTCTTCATCTACTAGTATACATCCTGTCTATGTGTGGGTTGTGGTTGTGTTATTTGGTGGGGAACGGTTTTGCAAGTGTCTGGGGATGGGTGAGAATGTTTATGGTGTCTACCTGCACTTCTGCTCCTCACTTGTTACCTTCAACCCCTAGTTCTACTATCTTTGCAAACACTGGGATCCTTAATCACCCCGGGAAATTGGTGGGAAGTCAGGAAAGCATTGGTAAGCATCCTACCAAACAGGAAAACACTCTACCAAAACATTAGTAGAATGAAGAATGCCTGGGGATCCTCACTCACCCCTGGAAAGTGGTGGGGAGTCAGGAAAGCATTGGTAAGCATCCTACCAAACAGGAAAACACTCTACCAAAACAGTGGTAGAATGAAGAATGTCTCACATGTTCTCATGTCTTGCGTTTGGCTCTGGATTCAAACACTGTCATTTACTTTTGCTACAAGACTCCTTTGAAGAACTGCATGTTTCAGAAATAGATGTTCATACCTTGCAGGCTGTTTAAAAGCAGCCTTAGCAATAGTTTTGAAAGAATGAATATGCCTGTGTGATTTTCAGTCTCTTGGTTATATATCTGTGTGTGAAAGGACCAACTGAATTTCAGATTCCCCAAATATTAACTGTCATTTAGCTGAAAGAGTTGTTTTCAAAATAGGAAAAACTGAGAAGCTTACTGTATTAACAACAGCCTGTCCTTGTAGTATACCAGAAAGGATAATAAAAGAGATCAAAGTTTAATTGTGATTTTAAAATGATAGTTGCCATTTAAGCTTACTTTCCTGAAAATATCCTGTTGTGGCACTGTAAGTGTGTGACTCCTGCAGTTGCATCATTAGGGTTCCAGCATGAATTTTGCTGTCTGGACTGAATTTCTGATGGCTTGTGTGATTTTTTTTTCTCCTGCTGTGATTTGGGCCTAGTGAATTTGTGTATTGTAGAATTTAATTTTGAACCCAGAAAAATGATTCTGAAAAACTATTCCTATTCATTAATATTTGCACTAGCATTTTAAATTCAAATTACCTAATGATAGCCCTACTTTGGTGAATTTTACATTAAAAGGCAGAAACATACTGAGAAATTAGGAAGAAAAAAATAATGAGGTCTCACTGCCTTCCTCATGCCCCCCCCTTACCTTCCCTCTCCTTAGCAGGACCCTTCTCATCTTCCACTTGAGCCATTAATTGGAAGAGCTCAAGCTGGAGTTCTTAGCATCCAGATGATTCTCTGTAGGCAGCACACAAAAGTGTTCCAAGAAAACTGAAGGTGTGAACTTCCTGCTTTGAACTCAGCGCACCTGCTCTGTGGCCCCACTTTCCTGCTGCTGGCACCCTGGGAGGAGGCGAAGTTCCTGTTCAGGCTCTGTCCTCAACCTGCTCTGTTTCCGTCCTGTGTTCCCCCTGGTCCAGGCGTTTCCTTCCCTGAACCTTCATCCTCTCCCTTCCTCTTGACACCTTTCCCTTAGAAACAGACCCAGGTCTCTCTAAACATTCAGCTTTCCAAACCCCCACAGAACAAATCACCCAACGCTCTCTTGGCCTTAATTGCTTCCCTTAGGAGATGGGGCTCAGTGTCTCCCCTTCTCAGCTGTACCCCCCAAAGGGGTGTCAGCATTTGTCCCCACTGCCTCATTCCTTCTTTGTCCCAATGCAGGTGGTTTCTGCCTCCATCACTGCTTGGGCACCACTCTGGCAAAGCCCAAGATGACATGTAATCATACCTTGGGACTCTGATCCCTTTTCTCCTCCTATCCCCAGCACCTGCCTTTTGGGATACTTATTTTCCCCTCCCCATTTTCTTCTTGTGCCTTTCATAATCCCTCACTCTCCTTAAATCCTGGTGTTTCCTGGGGGTTTGTTCTTATATTGTCTTTCTCACTAGATTGTCTTCTCTGCTTTCATGGTCTTAACCATATATTGTGCATATGACAAGGGCTCTCATCTTTGCTCCTGAGCCTAATTATTGTTTCCAGGAGGATTAGGGCAGGCTCAGGGCAAAGAGCTTTCTACCCTGTCTCCTTTAACCCTTGCAGCAACCCATGAGCAGTACTGTGGCACATACACTTTCTACTTGAAGAAACTGTGGCTTAGGTAGGCCCAAGAATAGGTCCAAAGTCTGTGGTCCAAGTTGGCTGGACAGACCTACTTGAAAATCCTTCAGACATCTCCAAGTCAACATTGTTCACACCACACGTAGGCATCATCATGGTATTTCCTCTCTCACCTTTTCTTCCATTTTGGTCAATTGCCAAGTTCTGCTAAAATGGCTTGCTAAACACTTCTTGATTCAGTTTCTTCTTTTCCATTATCACCATACTTGTGTAGGCTCTTTCTTATAAAGCTGGGTTGATTACTGCCATGGCCTTGAAGTTGATCTCTTTGTGTCTTTGTCTTATTCCTTCAACTCCATCCTCCGCAGACTGCGGAGAATGTCTAAATCTCAACCCTGATACCTCTCTTATAGAAATCTTTTACTTTATATATTTTAAAGTTTTATTTATTTATGCATACAGAACTGGGGTACAGGCCAGAGGTGTGAGGGCAGTAAGAGGATTCACCAGAGATAGGGTGGGGAGCAGAACAGGCAGACTGAAGAAGTACATTGCTGAGGGGAGCAGCGGGTAAGACAGGAGAGGTCTGCTGTGCCATGTGGGTCAACTACCAGGAAGGGCCCCTAGAAATGTTTTAAAGGCTTCCCATTGCCTGTAAATTTCCAACTCCTTGGGAAGATAGTCTGACCCTTGTTTACCTTTTCCATTGCATCTCTCACTGCTCCATGTCTCCTAGCTCATGAGCTTGGTACAAATTGAGAAAATTAGTTTTTCTTGCATCTGCTCATGTCTAATTCACTTCATTTTCAGTATGTATTGATAGAATACTGAGCTCACACATCTGCAATATCTATACACACTTTCATGTGTCTACTCGTGGTAGTCAGTGAGCATCCACTATAGCCAGAGACCATTCTAGGTGATAGGGTGCAAAGTTCAAGTAACTCATCCTTTGGGGAAGCTGGGGAAACAACACAAACCCACTGTTTTGCAAGATGGTAGTTGGGTATAAGAATAGGAATGGAAATGAGTAGGAATGGAAATGAATATTTCAGGGATCGCAACCCTTTGGGTTCAGGGTGGACTTCCTGGAGGAGGTGATATCCCAGTTTTCAGGGACAGGCAGTTGTGAACCAGGTTTAAGATGGCACAACTCCTTGTTCTAGTTCTCCCTTGGGAATATGTACTTTTTTTTCATGGTAATTTTCCTGTGTGGGTGATTTTACACAGTGTTAATAATACTTAGGTTCTTTTATTTTTTTTAAAGATTTATTTATTTTTGCATACAGAACTGGGGTACAGGCCAGAGGCTCAGGGGCGGTGAGAGGCTTCACCATAGACAGAGCGGGGAACAGAACAGGCAGATCGACCAAGTACACTGCTGAGGGGAGCAGCAGGCGGGCCAGGAGAGGTCTGCCACACCATGTGGTCACCTCCGGGGCAGGCGGGAATCGAACTCATGCGGAAGCAGCTTTAGATGCTCAGTGCTGTGCTTTAACCCGCTGCGCCACCAGGGAGGGCCAGGTTCTTTTTTTAAGAGCAAACTATCTTGGTTCATACCATTGGTAGAAAGTGCTTCATGAGTGCAGTGGTGTCTTGGTCCCTGTTTATCCCCAGTGCATGGTCTCTAGTAGTTTCTGCATTAGTGGTTCAACTGGTTACCTTGAGGTGAGGGGTGAGAAAGAGTCTTCTTCCTGACCTCAAAGATGGTAAAAGTCAGTGTGATCGCTGAGGCTTGTGTGTGGGTGGCCCTGCAAAGTCCTAAGCCAGGTGACCTGCATCTCAGGTGTGATGGGCTCTCTTATGGGAGGGGCTGAGTATAGTCTAGATGTCCAACTCTGTTCTGAAAACTAGGGCCAGACCCATTCACAGGTGCAGGGAGTGCCCTTTTAAATTCTAAACTTGTAATTAAATTCAAGCAGGAGGATGGTGAAGGTAGAGCTAAGTCATTTATTAGCATATAATATGATCAACCTAACTCATATAAATGTAGATTATTGTGGTTTGTCCCTTCCTAACTGCAGAAAAGCCTTGGAGAGATGCCCTTGATTATGCTTTAGTCAATGAGCAGCAGCTTGAAGATCTCAAAATACCAGTAACATGTCATATCTGTAGGCTTTATCCTTTAATTAATTACAGATTTTTATCTCCATATCTGTGAAGCTAGTGATTATCTTGGCTGGGCCCCCAAGTAATCTGCCCCAGACCTCCTGTTCCACTGGGCTTCGTCACTGGGCACTGTTGGTGTGAAGCCTTTGTTTTGCAGTTCCACTAGAAGAATTGCACCGTAAGTGTTTCCACAGGAACTCTGCCCTTCGCCAGTGTCATTGTTGTGGCGAATGGCAGAACCCACAGGGCGGAGGTGTTTCAGCCTAGGTTGAACATGCAACAGATCTTTCCATTTCTCACCGCAAATTTTCCAGTGTGTTCTGGTGCATTGTGGAGTCTTAAAACCAGGTTTACTGATCACTACATGAGAACTGATAATTTAGTGTCTTAAAATGATCCATTCAAGACTAATAACCAGAAAAGTTGTTTAGTCTTTGTTGCTACCAGCTAACATTGGACAATGCCCTGTGGAAGCTGCTGTTAAGGTCTGCGCACCAGAGCATCACTGTAAGATAATCAGGGAAGCCTCACCCCTGGCTAAGCCAATGCTGTCTCTCTCAACTTCCCTGTGGACAAGATACCATATCAGTGGACATCATTCTGAAAGAATCAGTTGTCTTACTGATCCCTCTTGCATAGATTTCTTGCCTTTATTTTTTCCCTGAGAGCTTACTGGGTGGCCTGTGACAGTCAATGTTTGACTGGATTTCATATTTATGGACTGTTGATGTTTACTGTGGAACAGTTGCCAAAGTAATGTGCTTACTTGGTTTGATAAATCAAAGAAATTGAAGTGTCTTCTCTGGAAACAGGTTTAATGTAACTCTAAGAAATTAGTGAATATCAGGGCCCTCCCTGGTGGCACAGTGGTTTAAAGTACAACACTATGAATATTAGCACTATGAAGCTAGCAGCTGCTGCTTCAGCATGAGTTCGATCCCCAGCAAGGGAGGTGACCCACATGGCACAGCAGACTTCCCCTGTCTCTCCCACTGCTCCCCTCAGCAGTGTACTTTGCCAGTCGGCCTGTTCTGTTTTCCACTCTGTCTCTGGTGAATCCTCTCACCACTCCTGCACCTCTGGCCTGTATCCAGTTCTGTATGCATAAATAAATAAATCTTAAAAAAAAATTATTGAGTATCTTTCAAAGAATGATCCTTTAGGGACATAGTGACCAGCTCATTGAACACTTAAGACACTAGGCTGGAGGGAGAAGGCTTAATATGTTGAGATCTCTTAAAACAAAGCAAAACAAAACAAAACATGAAAGGGCTAGATTCTGCAAGGAAAAAGGCTCTTGGAGTTATGTGTGAGATTTTCACTTATAGAATAAGGCCTGAACAATACAGGGCAGAATGATAGATTTTTTTAAATTTTAAAACACAGAACATATATCTAATTTGCAAAGTAAGGGAACTTTTTGGTAATCAAATAGTATTTTGAGTAATACTCATTGCATAATAGCATGTGACACACTGGGAAAGTGTAAAACTTGGTTTAAAAATTGTGAGTGTTGGCCCTCTCTGGTGGTTCAGCCAGTTAAAGCACAGCACTGAGAAGCTAAAGCCACTTCAGCATGAATTCAATCCCCGCCCCCGAGGTGACCCACATGGCGCAGCAGACCTCTCCTGTCTCTCCTGCTGCTCCCCTCAGCAGTGTACTTTGTCGGTCAGCCTGTCCTGCTCCCCACTCTGTCTCTGGTGAATCCTCTCATCCCCTGCACCTCTGGCCTGTACCCCAGTTTTGTATGCATAAATAAATAAATCTTTAAAAAAAATTGTGAGTGTGAAGATACTTAAAAAGGTGTGTCTCTAACTTTGCTAGACTTGAAGTGGGTTGAGTTATGCCTGGCACCAGGAAACTGGTCTGGATTTTTCAGAACAGCTGTTTCCAATGTTCTGTCTTGCATGTGGAAGTGCTGCCTCACCCTTTGGCTTCCTCTTGGGTTCAGGAGCATCACCTTTAGTTTTTCAGTCTTCTATCTTCCAGAACCCTGCACTTTTATGCTTTATAAGACCTGTATATTGTCATGGCTTCTCTTTTGGGTGTGACATCTTACTTCTAGTAATTTCCCCTCTTTGTTCTGGCATGATATCAGCATGCCTTTGCAACACCATGGAGCTTGCCATTTGAGGGGCATATCTTGCTTGTGGGCTGTGAATGAACTGAATGATCATTGCAAGTTCCCCCAGGTCTGAAAATTTAGATGTCTCCCTGCTTCATCATTGCTGCTTTATGACCCTGGATACATAAGAAAAAAGGGAAGTAAATGAGAGCCTGAGCTCCAGCGAGCTGGCGGAAAGTGGGTAAAGAGTTGAATTAGCGCACATGGTGCTTCCCAGCTGCAGGGTCCACTGTGTGCCAGGTGTTCCTATGAGGATACACTGTGATGTGGCAGGCAGGGTTTTAGTGACAAATATCATTCTTATTTTTTGTTTTGGCGATTTGTGGGATGATGTTTGTAAGTAGGAGCTGGGTGGATGTTGTGGGGCCAGCCCGGTTCTTGCAGGCTGTGGAGCAAGCAGTTGGGAGGCCAAACAGCTATAGGTTCTGCTGGGGCAGCCCCTGGCCTATAACCACGGACTTACTGGTGGGTGAGCTGGCTGGAGTGTCACTTATAGGTCCGCTCTGAGGAAAGTGCTCACCTGCTGCTCTCTGTTGGGGTAAAGATAGCTCTCAGGGGCTGCCTGTGTGGCTTTTACAAAAGCCAGGCTGCTCCCTCTGCAAAGCTAAAGGAACAAAGAACCTATGGACCGTCAAGGACAAAAGTCTTTTTTTGAAACTCCAGTGTCTGTCCTGGACTTCTGGTTGAGTTACATGGCCAGACTCAAATTGCTTACCAGTCCCATAGTTTTCTGGCTTCCACATTGAGAGAATGAGCTCCTCAGGTCTGTGCAGGGCTCATTTCTCTTCCTGTCACAATACTAGGCTCCATATTCATTCTCACTCAGTTCCCCTTTCTGATATATTTCCTCACAAATCATTTTGCTCTTCCTACTATTTTTAGGCTAGAAGGTCCTCAGATACTTGCAGAGGGACAGCCTCCGTTCTCCAGCCCTTTTCTAGCAAGCACATTTATGGAGGTTGGTCCCCCTCCAGGGTCTTCGGCCACTGGTTGAGCTAGAATGAACAAGGTGTTTTCAGGTCTTTTGTAAATCTCCAATTAATCACTTTTCCAGACTTACAGAGTTTAGAACTGCATCTAAGAGAGGAGCCTACATTGGTGCCTTACCTCACTTGTCTTCAGGGTAGCCCTGGTTGGGGGGGGGGCTGTATCACGTTGTGTCTTTTCCCCACCCCTGGAATGACACTTTTAGTGTATTTGGAGACCATGGACAGAGCCTCCAACTGTGACTTGGTGGCAGTGGAAATCAGTTATGTACTGAGCCTACTGAAGAGGGCAGGTGATTCTCCACCATAGTCCTCAACTTGTTCATTTACTTTGGAGTTCTGCTGCAGTGTCTAGGGGAGCAGAGAAGTGGTGATGGAGGTGGGGGCTGCACTGGTGCATTATAATAGTAGGCACTCAATAAAGGTTAATTAGGTAGCAGGCTCAGAGCTGCAGAGCATTAAATCACTCAATCCTCAGGATACCTTTGAGATGTGTAGAGCCGCATCTTATCCCCTCTTTATGAGGCAGTTGAGTGGGGAAGATATTTGCCTCAGGTAATGGTGGAGCTAGAATTGGAACATTTGTGTAGAGCCATTTGTCTGCCTTGCATCTGCTTCAGGTGATTGATAGCGCTAATGCAAGATACCAAGATGAGCGCCTGCCTATTTGCCTTTTAGGGGTAATGTCTCTTAATTTTGGCAAAGTAATTTTGGCAAAGTAATCAAGAAGTTATTAAGGCTCTAAGAGTCTATAGGCTGAATAGGACCAGCATCTTCCCTGGGCTTCTGCTGCAGATGACAGGTCCTAGTCAGGATAGTGTTTCCAAAGTGACATGCCTGTCACAGCGTTTGAACAAGTGAAGTAGCCAAGGTGATTAACCTTCTCTAGAATTTTACTCCCCCCAGCACTGTGCTTGCTACCTACTATATTTTTTCTATATTTTTTCTATCCTCTCTTTATAGAACATTTACTAGATAAAAACTATGGGCAATGGAACTAGATAAAAACTATTATAATGTTTGTATAACAACTGTTATATTGTTTTATGATATTGTTCTATCTAGTAATAGGACATTTACTAGATAAAAACTATGGGATTTATCAGTATGATAAATGTCACAGGTACACTGACAAACGACTTGAGGATGTCAGTCCTTTACTGGAGCACTTTTGTGTATCTGGTCTTATATTAGACATGGGTCATGCAGAAAGAAAAAGATAATCCCTTTCCTTAACAATGCTGGGTTCTCTCCTCAAAAAGATTAAAATAAAATAAAAATAAAAAGATAAGTGCTTTGCTCTCAGGGGGGCTTCTCTGGTAGGGGAAACATGCATAAATACTGTTAGGACCCACAGGTTTTATTCTGTGCCTGATATGGTCTTCATGGGCGGCTCTACTATAGAATAACACATGAGCAAAGCAAGCACAAACAAGCATTTCACATCTACCTACCTGTGTTTAATGAAGCGTCCTGTTTAGGTAGACTTGGATTAAGTCTATCCTCACTCCTGGACTTCAACCCAGCAACCATTACAGACATGTAATAAGTTCCTTTTCCTAAGCATGAGAGTTCTTCTCATCCACCATTCATTCCATCACTAGCTAATGCCGGTGACATCCCCACAGTGTTCATCATAGTTTAGGGGTGGCAGTTTTGCTGTCTGTATGTGGCCTGTCTGCTTTTGAGTCTCTTTGAAGTTGGTGCTTAGAGGTAGAAATGGGTGGGGACAGGAACCTGTGATAGGCGTTACCAAAATGATCAAGGCGGGGATTTGGTGAACATTCAAGAGAGGCTGTTATTCCACGGCTCACCTAAGGTGGTTTGGTTGGCGCCAAGTTAAAGGAGAGAAAAGTCATATCGCTACTTTAAAAAATACAACTACTTATTTTATTAGTAGTTATTGTTTACCTTGGAGTCATAGGATGGGTGTTGTGTTTTAAAGCAATCTTGCTGTGAGCGTGTATTTCTCTGGTGAACTTCAAGTGCGCTTGGGAAGCACTGGCTCAGGGTTGTCCCTGCCACCTTCCCTGCCCCTCCCCCCCTTGCCTTCATCTGCCCTCTCCAGGTGGTTGTCTGACCATCTGTTGCTCTTGGGCAAAACAGTGCTGCTTCTGGGCCTCGTGCAATTGGTGCATTTGTCATTCATTCCAAAGTCCTGATTTTGTGGAGGTTTGTGCTCTTAGCTGGGGTCCAGTTGCCCTGAGTGCTGTTCACTGTTACCTAGAGGCCAGGGTAGGTAAGAAACCTGATGGAGGCCCCTCGGTGGAAGTACTCAGTCCTTTTTCATCAGGATTTGACTAATAACACTCCTCTGTTTCACACTCCAGAAGCTTAATGTAGCTAGTAATGAACCTCATTAGTAATTTATATTGGCAGATCTGAAGTGTAGGATATTAAAACTGTTTTACATCCTGAGTGTTAACTTCAGTCAGTGAAGTGTCCTGGGGTGAGGGAGGGTACAGTCACCTTTTATGAAAATAGAAAGGAAGAGAGGACCCAGCTTTGTTAGGGAAAGGGATTAAATGCACTTTAATGAGCTTGGCTGGGGCAGAGGGGTGAGGAGAGGGGGTTAATAGGCTTGGGGAGGAGAGTATCTCACTGACTTCCCAAAGCTGATTCATCCAGGTGCCAACCAAGCTGTAGAAACCCACAGGGTAATTCCGCAGTTCTTTTCATTCTCTTTTGATAATGATCTTAGGCATTTTAATTTTTAAATTTTCTGGCCAGCCTTCCAGTTTTGTCAGCACTGATCTGTTTTTACATCCTCTAAACAGCAGACTGTGGGGTGGGTGTTTTTCAGGGGAGGATGCCATATTCAGGGCTGGTGTCTAAATGGTCCCCTGGGTGAATCCTCAGACTCACCCTGCTTTAGAAAACTCTGCAGGTATGTGGCCAGGAAGAGGATTTTGCATGGGTCTAAGGAAAGAACTGGATACAGGAAAACTTGGGACCAGTTGAACCTTGTGAGGCCTCTGGAGTGGCAAGAGGCAGATCAAGGTTCTCTGACAGATGGAGGGAAACCAAAGATTTGCCTCAATCTCTGATGTGTGGGCTGGGGCTGAAATAAGCCGCTTTCCTGCTTTGACTATATGAAAGTGGAGGGATACTTCTCTAGTTCTTTGAGTCTAATAAAAGGGAAGAAGTTTTATTACTGGCATTTTTAATTCAAGTAAGCTATGCTGCTAGTTTGTGCCCATCCTTGCTATGTAATTTCCACGGCTGACCTTTTTTTTCCTATTCTCACCTGTCAGCCCCCAAAAGTCAACTTTCAAGTGTCATCTCTCCCGTGAATCTTCCAGACTCAGTTAGGGGTACACACCTCCTACCTCTCCACCTCCTGTTTTATGCTCCCATAGCAGCTGGCACTTGTGCGTGTTGCATTTTGCACAGGTAATTAAAGTGACCAGCATCTGCCCAGACAGTAAGCTTCATGCAGGCAAGGACTGCAGCCCATGGGCATCCCCCACCGCCAGCAGGGGGGTGGGGAGAGGTTACAGGAGGTGCCCAGGTAGCGTCTGTAGTCATCGGGTGTCTCTGCCTGACCAATAGCTCGCTGATACAGAGATGACCTTTGGAAGTGCTGGGAAATGGAGTCATTCAGAAAATTTGATGGAATGATGATCAGTTCACATTCTTAAATGTCTCCACTTGAGACGCTGACTGTGTGCATAGCCCTGTCCATTTCACATGCTATCCACGTCCCTTCATGCCTTTGCTACCTGAACTCTCCAGTCCTCCTCTGAGGCAGTGGATCATCATTTCCACTTCAGCTTAGGAAACCAGCTGGGACGCGCCTCCATATTCTACTGGGTTCAGTGCTTTTTGCCATCTCATGCTGCCTTCCCCACCATGTTGACTGAGCAGCCACTATACACCAGCCTTAATGTTGCTCATCCTTTTTAATCTCCACCAGTCCTGGTGCGGTAGATATTATTATCTTAATTTTTATAGAGGAGGAAATGGAGACTCCGAGAGGTTAGGTAACTTTCCCAGGGAGACACAAACAGTAAAAGGGAAAGGGAGAGTCTGGATTCAAATCCAGCTATCCAGTGACAGCAGGCATGGCTGTTATCTGTGAGAGTGCCAGCACAGTCCTTTTGGACTCTTCTGGTAAGGTATGGGAGTGATGCAGTTGGTCAAATATGCATTCTTTCCCATGCTCATGGAGTGCCACACATGCTGTGACACTTAGCAGGTGTCAGCGATGTGGTGTTAACAGGGGTGAAGAAGGTAGCCCATCAGAGAGCTTTGGTGAAAGAATCTTATATATGCCTCCCCTCCCCCGTCTCCAGAAAGTGTTGTGGAACTGTGGGGCTGGGAGACAATGGCCATTGTACAGCACTTTCCGTGTTGCCTCCTGCTTTCACCTGCTCTCCTGTTTGTCTCCTCTCCACCCACTTCTATTCCCCACTCCCTTCTGCCCCAGCCAGGGCTGGGTTGCAGAGAACACCAGTACATGTGTTGTCTGGCCTGCTGTGCACACACACGGCACAAGAACAGAGAGAAGAGAACATTTACAGAAAGTATGGATTACTGTCCTTTTATTTGGTCATTGTTTATGCTCTGTCTACTGGCTCCATGCTCCTCTGAGAGCAGGAGACTGGGAACATTTCATTGCTTCTCAGAATCATTTCTGAAATGGAGATTGACACTAGTAGGCCTTTTCCCTCACCTCCTCATTAGAGCCCCACGCCTTGTGAAGACACTAAAAGAGTGTCCTCTGTCCTCCACAGAGGGCAATGACAACTTGTGTCTGCTATAACTGGGAGCTCACAGCGTTTTACAACTTCACTTTCCCCATCATCCTGTGAAGAAATACTGCCAGTGCTTCCCTGTGGGGTGGACACGTGGACTGTGCCACCCCTTTAAAGGCCCTGTCTTAGCGTCCACCTGCAAGCCCTTGTGTGATTCCCAGATAACACTGAGAACTTGGGCCTTATGGTGCTTGGTGATCAACCCTTTAGTTTCCAGGGACGGCAACATTGTGTGCAGGGTTTTGACTGTCCTTGTAAGCGCCAGCCTGTCTTCTGGGGCTTCACCCAAGGAAATGGGCAGGTTCTGGAGTGCCCCCCTTGATACCATGCCTTTGTGGATGCATTACTCTGCTTTGCACCTTAGGATCCAAGGAGCTGTCAGCCACATTACACCTAATTTTAATCCTCAGTTTACACAGTTGAAGCAGTGCTCATTTAGGAAATTGCCACAGTTTCATGAAATTAAAATTTTAATTTAATCATATTAAAAAGCTTTAAGATCGCTACTGAGTCTCCCAGCTACTGTGGGGCTGTTGTGCGGGAGTGTTGAGAGGGCTTCCTCACTGTCATTGATTTGCAGGGTTGGTGGGTGAGGTAGGTGGGGGCGGGGTTCTGGAATGTGTTGCTGCATCTAGCTCAGGTGCCTCAGAGCTGCATCTGCTACCCTGCCCATGAAACACTGAGAAGGGGAGCAGTGGGCCTGCAGGGGGGAAGGGTAGGAAAGGCAGACTGACAGCAGGTGTAGTGAGCTTTTTTCCCTGCTTTTCTGTATTCTGAATTTTAGGATTTGGAAGCTTGTGTATATTTAAGATGTACTCTGTCTAAACATAAGCAACTTGCTTTTGAGGAGGGACATGTTTAAATTAAGTGGTTCTGAGGCTCAGGGAGGGTGGGGAAGGTTATGAAGGAGACCCAATGGGTGTCAGTGGCTTTTCAGTTGGTAGAACTGGCTCTTTTCTCTGCTGGATGATTAGTTTTCTGGGCCCAATGATCTAATGAATGCATATTTAAGCACCCAACTTTAATTGGTAATAATCGGAAATGGCTTCTTGTACCTCTTTGTCTTCAACTTCAAAACTGCACAGAGGCCTGCTGTTAAGTTTGAATGACTACATCTACACTGGTAGGCAAACAGGCTTTTACAGTAAGAGCCTGGGCTCACCTGGGAGCAGCCTGTGCCCTCACAGGTGGGGCTTCCTTCCTTTTCAGGGTCAGGGTCAGGTTCATCCACGGGGTACTCAGTAGTCCTGAGTGTGGTAGAAAGAGTGTGGAATACAGACTGAGTCCCAGATAGACGGCGGCACAATCATCACATTTGTCTACACTGAGGTGATCTTTAGATAAAAGATCAGATCATGATCTTCAAGGTCCTTTCTAACTGAATTCTGAAATACCTCCTCTTTACCTGTAAATTTCCTACCTGACCGAGATGGTAGGATTTGAATTATTTACCCTTTACTTAACATGAGGCTTCTCCTCATCCTTCTGTCTTTTTATTGCTCTCACTCCTGCCCTCATGACTGCGAGGGAACACAGTGAGTTGATAGGGGAAGAAGACCCTGCTACTGCTGAGCAACAAAATCTACTGGCAGAGAACAGTGATCCATTTCTGGATTAATAATAATGATGGTAGTATTGGTACAAGTCTGTATCTTTTATTTGAGCTGTTGGGAACAGATGAGTTTCTTCAGAATTTTCAATTTTACATAGAGGAATGAATGTGTCATCTATTAAAAACACCTCTCTGGGGGCAAATATATTAATGCCTTTGAAGTGAAATATGAATAACCCCATTTAGTGAGATTGATGAATTCTCTTATGTCAGTTCAAGCCAGATTGAGATAACATATGTTACATGATTTTGGTGGGTTTCCCATATCAGGATTATGGATAAGGGACTTTAGAACTGGATAACCAGACAGAGAGAAGTCTGGAAAGTTATGTTCCCTTACTAATGGTTTTCTTGGGTTGAGGAGAAGTAGGGTAGTATTATGAAAGACTTTCATTTTTATTTTTCCACATTGTATAATTTTCTATAAGTAAAATAATTTTAAATATAAATCTATTTTTTCTATGAAAAGTGATTGATTATGTGAATTAAAATAGTTGGAGACATTAAACCTATAGCAGTGTTTATATTAGGACATTGAGATTTGAGTAATTTTTGTTTTCAAACTTGTCACTGTGATTTTATTTCACATCTAATTAAAATTCTTTTAAAGAAACAATTAGATAAAACAGAGAAAATATGATAGTATTAAAATGTCAGTGGTGAAAAGTAAGTCCCTTAGAGTTCCATATGAGAAGTCAAGAGCTACTCTTTCTTACTGCTTTGTATATTATGCTAATCTATTAAATAGTCAGAATCATGTGGAAGAAGCAAATGATATAACAAAATATAATGTACTGGAAAAACATTTCATGAAAATGTAAGGCCTTACAGAACTATGTTATTGATGTAACATTGTAAATCTAAGTAGCCCCAGAATGAATGAGGTTGGCAGGAATGGTTTAGTCTGGAAAAAGATGGAAGAATTCCTTCCCAATAGAAGGAGCTTGCAATTTTATGTGTAGGCCATAAGTGGGATGGCTATTAATTCATTATTTAGTTTTTCAGTTGTGATGTGAGGGCCCATACTAGTCTTAATATTCATACTTGTCCATATTTTAAATAAAAATGCACTCATTTGCTACCTTTCCCCATATAATTGTATAATTATGGTATTGTGCATAGCTGTGCCACCAATGTACAATAATTCATTTGTGCTTTACACAATGCTTTACTTACATGTCTTTACACACAAGTCTTTATACACATGTCTTCTTAGCATGATTTTTAATTTCTTTTTGTTACAAATAACACATCTCTGTGAGTTTTCTTTGTCCGTATCTCAGGATTGTTTTATTAGGAAAGATTTTCTGAGTGCAGTGAGAACTTAATGTTTAGTTCATAAGCACTTATTGAGCACCTACTATGTGTGAGGCCCTGCAGAAGCAAAGACGATTTGTAGAACCTATGTGTGAATTGTCTTCCTTTCCAGGAATCCTCTCCCTTCTCTTCCCTTTCACCTTGCTAATTCTTCTTTTACATTCTGCTTGACCAGGAGTCTCCCAAAAAAATCCAGGTTTTTGTATATACTCCTACCTTAATCACAGTTGTAAATGTACAGTTATTCAGGGGTTGTCTCATTTCGTTGTTAGACCGTGAACGCTGAGAACAGGTTCTGTCTTCGATGTGTACCCCTCAGGGGAACTACCCTTAGTACATCATAGCTAGCATATGCCAAGCACTCATATCTTCTCCAGTAAAAATCTGCTTGAGGGCCCTCCCTGGTGGTGCAGTGGGTTAAAGCACAACACTAAGAAGCTAAAGCCACTTCACCATGAGTTTGATCCCCACCAGGGAGGTGACCCACATGGTGCAGCAGACCTCTCTCCTGACCTGCCTGCTGTTCCTCTCAGCAGTGTACTTCGTCAGTCTGCCTGTTCTGCTCTCCACTCTGTCTCTGGTGAATCTTCTCACCCCCTGCACCTCTGGCATGCACCTCAGTCCTGTATGCATAAATACATAAATCTAAAAAAAGTGCTTGAATAAGTGAATTAAATCAATATTTATTTGTGTGATCCTGATCCTTACTTTTAGAAACTTTGAATATTAGGAGCAGTGAATGTGATGGATGTTTTCAGTGCTTTATAGAATACACATTTCCCTTTCAGCCTTTTGTAACAAAAGTCTGAAGAGGATTTAATGCCATGAATCTTGTTTTTGTCTTATAACCTAACTTTTTATGTACTTTGCAGTGGGTGGGGTGGTGGTGGTGGAGGGGGCTCCGCTTAAGTTCTTCTCTGTTGAAGCTGTTTTTATATGCAAATTCTTCCTCATCCGTCATTGCTTTGTGTACCATTAATGTTCACTTTTTAAACTTAACTTGACATCTTTGTTTTTCTCTTAACAAATCTGCTCCTTCAGTCTCTTTCACAGCGTTATCATATAGGCATGCTACTTTGTTCTCTGTGCCCTCTAAAAACTGTTAGAGGGGAAGGAATGGTTTGATTTCCAATAATTCTAGTATTGATTCATGCAGAGGAGGGTTGATAATGAAATTTTGGTAGGAGACTTTAGAAGATCCATTTTCTTATGCACATGCTAATGTGTCCTCTGGAAGATTTTTTTTTTTTAAGGATGATAATTGAACACACATTTTAGTAATTGGGCCAAAACTTATTGTTTTGTCTTTTTTACTAAAAACACATACTACATGATATCAAGAGAAGATTTTGTAGTCTCACATGTAAGATGGAAGTCTATTGAGTTACTATTGCCTTGGCTTATTTGCTACATGAGCAGCTTCTGAATTCATTTCTTGGGATGTTATTGCTCAGAGCCAGCCTTGAGAGTTATTGCTACATCATGATCTGATTTGTTGTCACTTCCACATTCTAGCTGGCCTGGGATCTGGAAGATCTCCACCAAAACACGTGTCTAATCCAGCCTGAACTTAGAAGTGTCGCTTGCAAGAGAAGAAACCTTATGAGACTCAGCTGAAGTTTCCTTTGATCTTAGATCTCTTTATACATGATAGAAACTGGCAGGTGACTCATCAGGGGTGGAAACCTGGAAAACAGCCTGCCATGGAGGGTAGTCTTTCCGGTAACATGTTGCCACCCTGTGAAGCATCTAGAGAACCTGAAGAGCAGGAACTGCCAGTCAGACTGACTGGACGCTTGGCATTGTTTCATGGAAAGATGACAACTTATCCAGGGTGAAAGAGGAAGTGGAGGGGAGTAAGCAAAAGCAGGGTGACTTGACCTTTCCATTATTTTGTAGACTGCCTGCTTTGGTGCAGTGGCTTTATGTGTGTATGTGTGTGTGTGTGGTGGGGGACGTTGTTGAAATCATGTACCTCTGCACATCTGTTCTAAGCCCATGTACTTTGCCATTTTGTCAGGGAGAGGAACTTGTACCCATCTTTCCCTTGTGTGGCTCAGCATCCAGATTGCTTGTAATCCCTACTAGTGTCCTTACTCTGAGCCCTGGACTCTGCTGATTACAATTCTAACATCAGTTTAGAAACTGGAATTCTCCCTTGCCAAATTTTTGAAGAATTTAAGAAACAGAATCCTTTTCATAGGTTATTTCTGGCTTTGTCCTGGACATGTTGTGAATGTCAGTTGATTTTTTGTCTCCGTGAGATATTACTAAGAGTAGCAGTAGTGTTATTTTTGATACTTTATTAAGTGTTACACTGGGAGACCTTTGGGGGAAAGAATTACTTTCTTTAGTTCTTGGTTACTATGGCTGGAACCCTCTCAGGAATAGAATAAAGACTTCAGAGAAGCAGAGTGAGGGGGCTTTCTGGAGGAGGGTGGATCAGTGATGAATGGGGTCCCCATTTCTATGGCATTTTTGTACCATTCTATGGCATTTTTATACTTCTGCCCTCCATGGCTGGCAGCCTGGAGGTTCAGGTCATAGCCAGAACCGCCATCTCCACTCTCCAGCCTGGGCCACAAGTCACGCAGGGCAGACTCACACTTGGGCAGGTTGGTGCTGCCCTTTTCTCCCCACTTCTGCTGAGTGATTTCTCCAGTGACTGTCCTCCTTGAGGTCTCCCACCCCCCTTGCTCTACAGATGCCCTTGATCTGACTTCATCAAGAAAGCACCAACCTCCTTGAATGATCTTGACCGGGTTCCTGTCCTGATATAAAACCGTGTAGTCACAGGCACCCTCACCTGCGTTGCCCCAAGTTCTCCCCCTCCCCCATCCGGCTCCTGCCTCTTCCTGGGCCGGACTCTATTGATCGTTGTCTCTTCTTCCCTGTTTACTTTTCGACCTTTGTGTCTTTACTGTCTCTTTTCCCCTGGCTGTCAAGTGTTCAGTGTTTCCCATTTTCATATGTACTATCCTTACTAAGACCTGTTTGTCAGCCCAGCAGATGTGCTTCAGTGATAGCATTCTGGACCTCCTTCTGTGTTCCATGGGGCTGATTGGCTCTTTCCTCCTGAAGAGTCTGTGGCTTCTGGAATGGTCTCTGCATCTGGTTTTCTTGCTGCCTTACTATTGTTCCCTGCTTTGTGGACTTTGTTTCTGGTCTCAGGGTTTGGTTCTAGGAGTGTTGTGTTTCCCATCTCATGTTCTTACTCACAAGTTGTTCATTACCATCTATGTGCCATGACCTCCCAGCTTGCAGCCTGGTGTCCAGCCACCTGCTGTTTGTCATCTCTCTACCGGAAAGATTCCTTCAAGGTGCCAGTGCTGGCCGCACCACGTTCGCCTCCTTTCCTTAGAGTCTGTATTGCAAGCTGGTGAAGATGGGGACTTTGGAATTAGACAGACCAGGATTTGAGTGATTTCTTTGACACCTGATGCTTGATCTTGAACAAGTCATTTAATTCTCATACTTTGATATCTTTTTTAAAATGGTGATAAAGTACTGCTACTTCAGAAGGTTCTTATGTGGCAGACCCTGTGTAGCACTTGACTCAGAATGAATAGCAGAATTAGCTGCTATTGGTGGTGTGTTCTATCAGTTTTCTTAACCATTAAGCCATTCATAATGCCACTTTCTCCAGCTTCTGTATCCAGCCAGCCATCAAGGATAGTTGATTTCTAATTACCACTTATTTCCTGATCCTGGAAATTTCTGAGTTTCTTCTTCTGATTTTCATTACCACTGCTTGCCTACAGTCCCCCATTACTGCTTTCCAAAATAAAACCACATACTCCTGCCTTCTTTTTTTCCTGAAGTCTGGTATATTACCAGGCGACCCTTTAAACAGTCACTTCCCTGGTGGAGCCCTCTGATGATCCCCATTATATGCAAATCAAAGACCATCCTTCTTTTTGTGAAATACCTGGCTCTCCCCTGGTGCTTGAATTTTAGCCTTTTTTCCCTCCATCATACTCTGACTCCAACTTTTTACTTGAACAACACTGTCTTGCTGTGTTCCCTGCACAGACCATGTCATTCAGCCTTGTTCTTATCTTTAATATTCACACTGCTTGACATGCTTTCTTCTATGCATTTTCCTTACTAACTCCTTATTCTTAGGACTTAACCCAGAAGTCACCTCCTCCAGGAAGCCTTCCCTGACCCTCCCAGGATAGATTAGGTAACTTTCTGTAGAATCCAATCATTCTCTGTTCTCATCATACACTAACAATGTTGGATAATTATTTGTGCATCTTCACTACTAACATAAGTCCTGAAGGGCAAGAAACTATGTGTCATTCAACCTGATATTTTTTGTGCCTGACTTGATGCTTGACAGGTGATAGATGCTCATGAAATGTTTATTAAATGAATGACTAAAATAAAAACGGAACAAACTCCAAATGACCTTGGTTTCCTGCTAGTGTGGACCACAGTGTCCTGGGCTAGGGCTGGGTATTAGCTGTCCATGCTGTGGCCAGATAGCCACAATCAAAGCAGACCTTTTTGAGTCCCTTAGTCCTGGATCCTGGAGTGAGCCTGTCAGGGTAAGCCTGAGATTGTTGCTGTGAGAATGAGATATTTCACATTATAGCTTCTTAAGTGTTCCCTCCCCCCAGAGAACACTTTTAATATATTTAAATGGTGGTAATGTTAACACCTTCTATTTGCAAGAGAGCTTCGCTCATGGGAGACACTGCAGGGTAGAGTTTTCTGAGTAGTGTTACACCACGGTGCAACTACTTTCCATCATCATGGACATAGAGAACCTTTGTACTCTGAGACAGAATTTCTTTCAAGACATAAAGTAGACTGACCTACTTTAGAGGCAGCCTAATTCTCAAGTTCTTTTCTGAAAGATGATGGTCATGTTGTCTAATGTAGACACCCCGCTCGCTGCATGTGGCTACATAAGTTTAAATTTAATTAAAATTAAGTGAAGTAAAAAATTCAGATCCTCTGTAACATTAACCACATTTTATTTCTCAACAGTAGCCCTGAGTGACTAATGACTTCCATATGAGTGGTCAGATATAGAAAATTTCCATCATTAGCAAAAATTTTTAGGGAAGCTTTGTGTATGAATATGAGTCTCAGTGTATAATATAAAAAACCGCCCCCTAATTTGTCTACAGTGTTGTGAATCAATGTTGCCTCACATTATTATTTATTAAAAATAATAAAATTAAAAAAAAAAACTGCCTTACCACAGAAGGAGATTGACAAAGCTAGGGAATAAGGATCAACTGACTCCTTTTTAGAAGGACCTTTACAAATTAATATACATGCCATATTGCTTGACTATTTTTATGACATTCGATCACAGATTTAAATTTTACCATGCATACCTGTTTAACGATATAAAATTATCAGGAGAAAGAAGTCTTGGTCAAATCAGTGAGGCAGTTAGAGTCTGAGCTAGTACTAGGGAATTAATTAGAGGATAAATGTGATCCTCTAAAGGATCTGTTTTAATATCAAAGTCCTGTGGATTAGTTAAGAGACAGCAAAGGGGTTGGGGGAAAATTCAAAGGAGACTCATTTTTTTTTTTTTTAAAGATTTATTTATTTATTCATACAGAACTGGGGTACAGGCCAGAGGCTCAGGGGCGGTGAGAGGCTTCACCAGAGACAGAGCGGGGAGCAGAACAGGCAGATCGATGAAGTACACTGCTGAGGGAAGCAGCGGGCGGGCCAGGAGAGGTCTGGCTCGCCATGTGGTCTCCTCCGGGGCAGGCGGCAGGCGGGAATCGAACTCATGGGGAAGTGGCTTTAGCTTCTCAGTGCAGTGCTTTAACCCGCTGCGCCACCAGGGAGGGCCAGGAGACTCATTTTTAAAAGTCTTCCATATTTGAACTTTTGGCTGTTTGAAGTAATATTATTACTTACTGATTTCAATCCAGCAGGAGAGAAGTAATGAATCTAATTACCTGCCATTCAGTGTGGACTGATCCCATACATTATTACAGATTTGTAAGTGTTGGGTTTCATGTGACTCTGACACAAGGGAGGTGGAATAATTAAGTGTTCCTCCCTAGAACACTATGCGGTGATCATCACGGAAGGAAATGAAGTTCCTTTTTTCTGTAACATCTTGGCTACTGGGGCCAGCATTACCAAGGACGTGTGCTCTGTTGAAGCCAGGACATATGTTGATGACCCTCTTTGCATTTGATGCTGGATAAAAGCAGAAGGATGGATAGAGTCCTGGTCTTGGAGATGCACATTATAAAAGGGGGTGTGGAAGTGATCACTGGTAATGTCATGTCAAATGATGAGTGCTGTGATAGGAAGTTGAGAGATCATCGAAGACAGCCTCTTACCTCATGGAAGAGGAGGGAGGACAAGACAGGACTTCCTGGAGAAGCCACTTGGGCTGAATGTTGGGTGATGAGTAGGACTTAGCTAATGAATGGACAAGAGAAGTGAAAGGGCATTGCAGGGTAAGGGGATACCATGAGCGTTGATTGCAATGGTCTGTGCAAGCCTTTCAGACATGAAGAGGCAGTTGTACTGTGTGAGGGATTTGAAAGTTTGCTCTGGTCAATAAGGAGCTATGGAAGAATTTAGCAGAGGTGTAAAAGGCCAGATTTGCCTTTTGGAAGGGTTGTTATGGAAGCTTAGAGGAGCGTAGATTTGAGGCTGAATGGCAGGAAGCTTATCATGGGAGACTAGGTGACAGAATATCAAGCAGACCAGAAAGCAGTGAAAATCAAGAGTAGAGAAGAAAGATAGGTTTGATTAAGTGCCTACGCTCTGAAGTCCTTGCAACTGAGTATAATTAGCCACGGTGACTGAATGGCAGTACTACATTAGGGAATATAGGAGGGAGAATTATATAGAGGCCAAGGTGATATCTTGATGTTAAAGTGACCATCAATATGAGTCAGAAGCTCTGGGAAGCGGGTAGATAGAGATGTGAATCTGGACATCTGTGCAGAGGGGGGAGTTAGAATCGTATGAGAAGTTTGATGCCTACATAGAACACAGAATGAAGAAGGCAGAGAGAAGAGAAAAGGGCCCTAGGGAACATTGGACAGAAGCAGTGGAGTGGATGAATGAAGACAGTCATAGAAAAGACCCAGAATGATCTGAAGGTTCTGAAGGTGGGATCTGTTATGTCATAGAAACGGGGAGGGGAGCCTTTAAAGAGATAGCTGAGATAGTTGACCCTAAGTCCCCCTAAGTGTTGAGGTAATAGGCAAGATAGAAAGGGGTCAGGATCATGAAGGGAAGGGAAATGATTTGGAACCTTCCTGTCACTGAAAGAAAATAGGAGATGAGCCAATTGAGAGGGGAAAGAGATGCGAAAAGGTGCTGAGGCTCAGCTGAGATTGTAGACTGAGCTTGCGGCGGCCTCAGCATATGTGCTCACAGCCCATTGCAGGAATAAAGGCAGAGTGGGATGAGGTTGGTCCAGGATGAGATTGGTTATTTCAGGCGGGGGCGGGAAAGGAAGGGTGAAATGACTTAGCGCCCCTCAGATGTAGCGAAAGCAAGGGTCAGGATCTGAGGGGGGAGTACTGGTAAGAGCTGGGAAAGGAAACGTGTCTAGGAGTTGTCTGAGAGGCTGGAAGCAAAGCGCTCATGGACATGGAGAGGTCTGTCTGGCCAGGAACAGGTGTGGCGGGAGAAGGGTAGGCAGCTGTAGGGTGGGGCGGATTTCAAATGGAGCAGTTCCTGGGTGTGACGGGGGGAGTGGGCAGCAGAAGTGGCCTGGCACGAAGGTGGCACGTGGAAGATGACTTGCAGGGAAACTTGCAGAAATGGAGCTTTGATTCCACTTGGGCAAACTTGTAGATTTCACACTAAATTATAAGATGGAATGTATGGAATGAAAAATTGTGTTTAGATGTTTCAGAACATGATGTAGATGTTTTGAGTGTTCTTCCTGGATGCAGGGGCATCTCACCTCAGTATCTCCAAGATCCTTATTGTGACTGCTATCATTTATTTGAGGTGTGGGGGGAAGAATCTGAATTTACATCTCTTTAAGGAGGAAAATAAAGCTTTGACAATGAAGAGAGTTTATGATGACACTCTAGCTTTTCAAAGTTATTGGTGTTTGCTGTTCAGTTCTGTTTGGTGTCACTGGGTGATCTATTTATTTTGAAATTATTTTTTATATAATAGTTTATTTTTACATCATTTTGTGCATTTTTCCATCTCATTTGCAATCCCCTTGGGCTTCCCATCACCAAATCAACTGGGTGATCTATTTAAAGTCAATTTTTAGTTTGTTACTCTCAGTTGAGAGGATGGGAAGGAATACATCTTCTATGTATTTCACTTTGTAAAAGAATTATTACTAATAAAAGAGCTGAAAACACTCTAGTAAATTTAAATATTTGCTAGTCCCAAGGGAACCTGATGCTGAGTTATATGTATTCTGCTCAGTCCCATCCAAAGTTTCAATATCAACTTTATATATTTCTGTATGTGATTTTTTTTTCTTTAAGATTATAGGCGTCTTCTAGAATGAGAAAAAAAAATTACATTAGGACCTGTTTTGTCACATCCTGGTTAGTATGAGGACACAAATCTACATAGGATCTGATTCTTGCCCCCGGAGAGCTTCAAATTTAGTTGGAGAAACAAGATATAAACACAGGAAAAGTTAGATAATTAAGCAGGACTTAAATAGCAAGGCCTTACATGACTAATGGACAGATGCATTGTTCAGGCAGCAATTTCTACAGGCGTTCAGAAGAAAGGTCATTTCAGGCGGTGGCGGGAAAGGAAGGGTGTAAGGACTTAAAACACCACAGAGAGAAGAAAGCGGTAAGTAGAGGGACTGAAACTTAGGAGATACCACAGCCCTGTTCTACAACTTCTATCTTACCTTTTGCCTCCATTTCTCAATCTCCCTAAAGGAATGATAGCATGTTGCCTCCCAGGACTGTCAGAGGCGAGACGGTGATTGCTCTTTGCAAATAAGGCCTGATCCTTCCATAATGTGTAGGAGGGCCAGATCACACAACTTTGGAAGGTGTGTGAAGTCCTAGCTTACTAGGGAATCCTTTCTGTTCATATTTGACACCTAAAAGGAAAAGGATTAGCATATTGCCAAAGTTTGGCTTTTTCCTTCCAAATAAGGAAAAAATCAAACTCTGCAGAGATTGAAAGTAAACAACTAGACAGATGACTACTTTGGGAAAATAATTTCTGTGGCCATGCACCTTTTTTATTTGCTTTATTTCTTTGAGAAAAGACAATTATGAATATGAAAATAAAACAGGAGAGGAGCCAGATTCCAAATTAGAATGTTTTGTTAATTCTCTTTTTTGGCTGCCGTCCCTAAGGAGGGTGGTACATGTTGCAGATTAACTGGTGAGCATGTGGACCCCAACCTGAACCCCAGCGTTTTGAAGACTACCACCTCAGAGTTGACAGGTTTTTGGATATAAGTTCAGTCACTTCAACTGTATTGCTAATTGCTTAGGAAATATGAATGGTATTTATTAGTCAGAGAAGCTTATACCCAGATTGGCACTAATTTGGACCTTTCATACAACCAGTGATTATTTAGCACTTCTATATTTCATGTTTATGGATTTATTTATACATCCTCAGTTACCAAAGATTTTGAGTCATTTAGGGCTCTAGAGCTCTTATTATTATATTGAAGAACATTGGACCCTAGAACTAGAGGACTCCCCAGCTTTCAGCTCACTGACAGCGCCCGTACATCCCAGGAAGTGGCCCCTTCTGCTGTGGGCTTCTCTAAGGTAGAGCAGTAAGGTACACTAAATGTGAAGTTTCTGAAACAAGTATTTTTGTATTTTCGTGAATATATCCACATTCCACATATTCTACTGCTTCATCCTCTCCCTGTTTCTGAAACTAGTGACCCAAGGATCATAAGCCTTTCCTACTTTGAAGATTAGAGAATCTCAGATTCTGTAGTGCTAAAAGAAGGCAGAAGGTGTGACAAAGCTGTGACAGAACAGTGGGAAAAGAGACACACTGGAGGATGTAGAAAACCTGCACTAAACCCAGCCACCAGCAGGGCATGCCTGACTTTATGCCAATCTGAATGTTCACGTCTCAACCTCTTCAGAGGACACGCACCCAGGAAAACAAATACGAGTTGTTGCGATGTGGCTATTGCCTGTGTGTGTCAGAGGTCAGCCTTGATGTAACCACTATTGAGGTCACTGTGGGTGAGGTCACTGTGGGTGAGGTCACTGTGGGCCAGGTCATATGTAGGAGACACGGGCATGACCATGGGTGCTGCTCTTCTCCCGTGATCTCCCCATTTTCAGCACCCTACTTGATGCCTGGTACATGTAGTGCTCAAAAAGGTCTGCTGGTTGAATAACTGGATGATTGCTATTTGTGACCCCTATTGGAGGTGCTGTGACCTGAAGTGATTCTAAAAGGAATATGTCTGTCCAGAGAGGGTTGGTCTTCTGCTGTGGCTGCTGTGGCTTTCTTGTAATGACTGCAGATTTTGTATTAGCCAGTTGGACTCCAGCTGCTTCACCTGGTCTCCTTGCAGGAGCTTCTGTGTGGCAGAGAGACTCATGAGAGGGGATGCAGAGTTCAGGTTTTCTAGGGAGAGAGCCAGAGGAGGCTAAAACCGAGCAGGCTGAGTAGCAGTGTTCGTCTTCTGTGGGCTTGAGGGTACCCTCAAATTCCAGAGTCTGCCATGGGTTCCTGACACTCACAGTGCTCTTCTCCACAGCTCTCTGTTGCCAGTGTTTGTTATTGTTAACAGAGAAGCCATGTGTTGCTCTGATGATCTTGCCTTTGAGCCTCTTGGGTGTCCATCAGATGGGGAGAAGGCTGGAGTACTGTGCCCCTCTGGCGGCTTCATGCCCATCAGCTTTCTGCCATGTGCTGAGATGAGACGTCTTCTCCAGATCTACTTGTAAGGAAAGCCTTTCAAGGCAGAGCCAAATTTGTGGAGTCACTGACCAACAAGCACGTGGATATTTATGAAATAACAGAGGAACATCTAGGCCAGAGGTGAGAGGACTTCATGCTGCTGCGCCCTCTGGCAGCTCCTGTAACCCTCCTGTAGGCAGCTTCCTTCTGCAAGACCGGGGCTGGTACTAATTACCTCCCAGCTGTGCAGCTGAAATGGGCTGATAGTTGGAGTGTGCTGTGGAAGTTGGAACATCTTTCACAAATGCTTAAAAAAAATTAAAGTGGACATATTTAATTATAAATTGTAATTTTATTTTATAATTTTTTTTGCAGCCTTTGAAAGTGTCTGTAAGAATCCAAAGCACAGCTGACAATATTAGTATTTATGAAGAGTTGTTTGAAGGACATTTGGCAATACAGGCATGCATGCAGCATGCATTCATTCATCATTCTTTATCCAAAAATATGTAGAACTCTATCTGATATGTACTAGTCCCTGGGAAATATCTCCTGCTTCCTTTCAACACTCAAGATCATATGGTTTTGGGTTTTGTAAACCTACATTGCCTTCTTTACCCTGAAGAACATGACTGGAATTTGCTGTGCAGAGTACATAAATGACATTGTTGGGATATATCTGAGCATTTTTGTCACTACTGAATGCACCTGATAAAAAGACTCACTAAAGCAGTTGTTCTGAAACTCAAGTAACAGGATCTCCTAGAAGGCTTCTTAAAACCCAGCAGGCCTTAAAACTCAGGTCTCTGCCTGAGTTTCTGATTGATCAGGTTAAGGGTTGGACTTGACTTTCTGTATTGCTACAGCACTTCTAGAGGACACCGATGCTGCTGGTCTGGGGATCATGCTTTGAGAGCCACGGCAGTAGCGCCATTTCTTGAGACCCAAGGGTCTTGAAGTTCTGCTCTTCCTGACAAGGGAGTGTGGTTCAGTGATGGTTAACATGACTTATATCTGTCACACTGGTTCCCTTTTGGCTTTGCATCAAACTTTAGACTCAAATTTGTAACTTAGCTTTAACAAAAGCTAAGCTGAACCTTCCACTTGGCCATGGCCTTGTTTTTCTATTTCATGTTCCCCATTCTCCTTTTTCACACTTCTATTTACATTTCACACTTTTATTACATAAATATTTCAAAACTTTTATTACATAAATTGCTGTCAACTCACTGTTTTTTTTTTTAAGATTTATTTATTTATTCATACAGAGCTGGGGTACAGGCCAGAGACGTGGAGGGTGAGAGGATTCACCAGAGACAGAGTGGGGAGCAGAACAGGCAGATCGACAAAGCACACTGCTGAGGGGAGCAGCGGGCGGGTCAGGAGAGGTCTGCCACGCCATGTGGTCACCTCCGGGGTAGGCGGGGAATCGAACTCATGCGGAAGTGGCTTAAGCTTCTTAGTGCTGTGCTTTAACCCACTGCGCCACCAGGGAGGGCCTCAACTCACTGTTTTGTGGAATATAGTGCATATATACAGATAACCATGAATGCAGTCTCCTTTTCTTAGGCATTTGACTTTGAAATCAGTTCCAAAATACTACATTTTAACTCTTAAATGCATAAGCTGTGGGAGTAGTTCCGCCAGAAGACTTAGATTATATATAGAAACTCAAGTGGATTGAAAATAAAAAATGAATAAGAAAGTGATAAAGTTCAAGTAAAACCATACCTTTTTTTTAAAGTGCATAGATAATGTGTTCTATAAACAGAAATTTCTATTTTTTAAATTAGAAATCCTACTATTTAAAACCAATTTTTCGGTTTCTTAGGGTGTTGGGTGCACCTAAGAGAAACAGAGTGGTGAGAACAGTGAAGGAGGGATAATTACAGTGGTTACCAAACTTAGGTGGGCCTCAGAGGCAGTCATCTGAGTTGATTAAAGGTGCTGATATACTAGGCCTGTGCTTAGAGCTGCATTTGTGTTCAGGACATGGGGTGTTTTGCCTCAGGTTGGGGTTCCTCCACTCCCTTAGCATCAGGGAGACAAATGAAAGGCCAGGCCCTCTTGAAAACCTACTCCAAGTCTTTATCCCATTTTTGGGTGAGAAGCTCCTTTTCAGGTTTTCTGTAACTCTTTATGAAATCAGATAATGGAATGGGCATGATGTCATCTGCGTTACACTGTCTGAGCTCCAGAAAAATTACTCATAATTTGGCTGGTAGTTTGCAGCGTGTGGCTGATTTCTTTGTCTTTCTTCTCTCTACCCTTTCTGTGTTCTCTTTTTCCCCCACTTCTCCTCCTACTGTCCCCACTACCACTTGTAGCTGAAGGGAAGACATTTCACCCATAGCTTGCCTGAGAAAAATTTGAAGAGAGGGAGTGGGAATACTTCTGAAAAAGCCTCAAGTTTTCTCTGGGTAGAGTAACACAAAATGGCACAGAAAACTGGCTCAAAGTTGGGAACAGGGGTGACTTAGCATTAATGTGGCAATGTTACATACACAGTCTGAAAAGGTCATGGATTCTGCACCACTACTTCTGGCTTCCTTCCTGTAGTATTGGTGCTAATTCAAATTCAAGAATTACCTGGATTTTGGACTTAATGGAGGCCATTTTATCATTTTCTTCAACAGACTTTATTTTAGAGTAATTTCAGATTACATGAAGATTATGAAGATAGTTTAGCATTTATAATTTCCTCAGTTATTAATGCTTTATATTAATATGGTATTTGTCACAGCTAAAGAACCAGTAATAATGTATTATGACTAACTCCATAGTCTATTCAGATTTCTTTAGTTTTTGCTCAACATCCTTTGTCCATATCAAGACCCCATCCAGATTCTATATTGTATCTGTTGTAGCTATCATGTCTCCTTGAGCTTCCTTTGACTGTGGTCAAAATTCCTTAGGCTTCTTTTGACTGTGGTAATAAATTCCTTATTTTGAGTGAATTTAAAAGCTTGAGTACTTTGTAGACTCTTCTGGTAGTATGTTAATTCTCTTGTGGTTAGACAAGACTTCGGGGGCTTGGGGAAGAAGACTACAGAGGTAGCTTGTTCTGTTTCATTATACCACATCAATTATGTCATTACACATTCCATGTACACGTACTATCAACATGACGCTACTGTTGATAGGAGCAGTGATAGGGGCTAGTGTTTGTCAGACTTCTTGCCCTTCCTCCCCACATCCCCACACAGTGCTCTTCCAGAGAAAGCCACTGTGCAAGGCTGTTCTTGCACAGTATGGAACAGTAGACACCCCCTCCTGGAGGGTAGAAGAAGGTACACAAATTATGTAGGAGATTGGCTCCCTCTTACCCCCATGTATTTATTTATTCATTCATTTATCTCAGTGTGGCCTTATGAATCTTTTTTTCACACCTCAGTTTATAATCTAATATTACATTATTATGTTGCTCAAAACTGCTCCAGTTTTGGCCTTTGGGCGCTCTTCCCAATGGCTGCAATATCCTTTGGTGGCATGACACAACAGTATCCTTGTCAATTTTTTTTCTACTACTACTTTATTATTTTCTGGTGCTATGTATGCTCCAGGATCATTTTGCATATTCCTTGCCCAAGCCCTGGGATCACTCATTTCCCAAGAAATCTTAATTTCTTTTATCAGAGAACAAGTTCTGGGGGTCCTTTTTGCTATTGGGATGTTGTTGCTTCTAGGTCCTCTCAGTGGAGAAAACAAAAAACTAGATTTTATGTCTGGTACCTTCTTCTTGATGCCCCTGACCCCAGGTCACTGCTCTAGCCTTTCTTCCTTGCTTGTCTGCAAAGTCCTGCTCTAGTGCAACACTGATGCACCATGGTTTGTATTTACTTCCTATCATGCACCATGTTTCCTTGCCTGCAGAGTTAGTTTAGGATGAATCTCCAGCTGGAGTGCTGTGCTTATGTGAAGTTCCTTTGTCTTCAGCCTTAGAGTCTCCATTCATTTCCAAAGATACTTAGGCTGGCACTTGTTCCCTCACTCCCTAAAGTGAAGTGTTTTCATACCTTTAATACACTGGATTCTCTTGTTACTGTCTGCATTCCAATCTGGTACCTCTTGCCTCCCTAAATGCTTTTCTTTTATTTAGTTAGCTGGATGCATTCAGATTCACAGTGCCATTAAGTTCTATTTGTTTTGAAAAATGCTTAGTGTACCTGCCATTGACAGTATCATTTGGAATCGTTTTACTGTCCTAAACTACCCCCTATTCAATGAAGGCATTTTTAAGAGCTTCTAGATAGAAAAAAAAAAACAGGTAGAAATATTAAAAAGCAGTTCATTATAGGAAAAGACAAGACTGGGGGTTGGGGATCATGTTAGCTATTTTAGAAGAAAGCAGGATTTGGGGACCAGAGAAAGTATTAAGTTTGAGTGAAGTGAAGAAAATGTGTGGGTGCATTTTTATTGAGTGAAAAGCCTCTAAAGGAGGCTGTAAAGATGTTTTAGCACCTTCGCTTTGCACTTGGGCTGGGAGGCAGGTGGTGGGTGTTTAGTTTCAGGTCTTTGCTCCGTCCCAAGACCCCAAGTAGCTTTGACTCGTTCGGCTTGACAGCCTGCTCAGAGTGCTGCCAGCCTGTTGCCTCTGGAAGCAGTTCTGGTTTTTATTCCAAATGATGTTCGGAAACTGGTCAGCCATCAGGAGGACCACCTGGCTGGAAACCTGATTGGGTTGCCACTGTGGTTACCAGGTTCTGAGAGCAGGCAAAAGTTGATTTAGGAAGAGGTGAGAGAATGGGCAGGAGATCTTCATGAAATGCACTTGTGTGGCAGTTTATTCACTGGGCTTATTAAAAGCCAAAAATGTGTTAGGATTCTGTTTATGGGGTGGTGAGAATGGTGGTCCAGGCCCTAACATCCAGGTAGTTTTACCTGCCTTCATTTTATGACATCATTTCCCACTGGTTGATGTATAACACAGATGATGGTGATGCTTTTTTTTTTTTTTCCACTCAAAGGCAGTTGTGAAGTTAAATGGGAAAAAACTGTTGCAATTGTTCAGGGCACATGGCATGGATATAATGCCTCTCTGTATGCTCTCTTTCTTTGGCTGCTTCTGCTTCCTCTCATCTTCTAACAGTGGCTTTTGTCCTTGATCGTTTGCTCTTTGAACTATACCCTCTGTTCCTGGGTCATTTGTCTTGTTCATTTGTCCTTGAATGGGTGACTTGTAGAACTCTACTAGGCCTGTGTTTCAAGTTTCAGGTTCTTTTATATATATATATATGTATATGTATGTATGTATGTATATATTTATATATATATGTATATATGTGTGTGTATGTATTTGCCAGCCTTTGTATCTATATAGATTTATCTATCTCTCTATATAATCAATATGTTTAAAAATTAGAATCATCTTAAACCAACTGACCTCTTAGATTGCTTATTTCCTCAAGAGTAAATCTTAGGACTTTTAGATACTGGAGTCCTTTTTTTTTTTTTTAACTTTCCACCATCCCTATCCTTAAGCCCCCAAGTCATACTGAACTCCCTTTGCAATGTTTCCTTTCCTTTTCTCCACTGCAAATCTGTACCCTGTGAGTACCTTCTTGACTATACTCCCTCCAGTCCATTGTGGCCTTGTCTTCCGGTCTGCCCTTTACTATTCCTATTCTAGTTTTGGGGGCTTAAATTTAAATCCTTGGCATTGAAAGCCCAGCTTACATTTCTCTTTACCTTCCAAATCACTTAAACGGCACAGTTTAGTAACCTACATGTTCTTCTCTGTGTGTCTTTATCTTGGCAGGCTAAATTTTAGAGGTGGAATTCAACTTGCTAGGAAGGCACAGGGAAATAGATGGACTTTAGTATGAAGAGGGGCTTTCCAACACAGCTGCTAAGCTCTGTGAACGCCATGGAGGAAATCTGTTTGTTGCCTCCTGACTTCCATGCGCGGGACCCCAGGAGATGATCTCCCTCTACCTCTAGGATGTGGCTTCTTTTTTTGAAGATCCTTTCTCCCAGACACATTGAGACCAGTAGTGTTTGGGTAATTCCTCACACCTTTTGGATTTTTTCTCTGGTATGGATTTGAGTTCTCATTTACCCCTTTCCAGTGATTGGTTTGTGTTTTTTTTTTTGCATCTAGGATCACAGCTCTAATCCTATCTTCACAGTTACTTTTAATATTTTGCCACATGTTTTAAAATGAAAAAAAAAAAAAAACAAAAACCCAAAGTCCCCAAAACAAGACAAACCAATATACCCACAGTTCTCTTGTGTTGGGAAAACCCAGTTCTTCTCTATAGTGCCTTTCCTTCCTGTCTTCTTCTTCACTCTCACACTTTTGATCACCAAATATGTTTGGGTTTTCCCCACTCCAAGCAATTCCTCAAGACACCAACTGGATGTCCTTCGATTTAACTCAATTCTGACACTGTCTATCCAGAGATAGCATCAGATCTTTTAAGCTGAGGAGGGCCTCGGGTCAACAAGACTGCAAGGGCCGTAGGTCACCCATTTCTGTCTGACTTGGCAATAAAATGGAGGTTTCCATGACGTCTCCTCAGGTCTGGTTGATTAGCTAGAGAGACTCAGAAGATGGTTTACTTATGCTGACTACCTTATTATAAAGGGATTATGATGAGAGATACAGAGAACATCAAGATGAAAGCGATGTAGAGGTCAAGGTGTGTGAGAAGGGGCGTGGAGTTTCCCTGTTCTGTCTCGACTACATTTTCCCTGTAGCTCCACTTGTTCTCCATCATGGAGCTTTTCAAACCCTGTACTTTTGGACTTTATGGGAACATGATCAGTCATTATCTCCAGTTTTCAGTTCCCAGCTCTTCTCAAGAGAATGCAGCTGGGGACTGAAAATACAAGATTCCCACCATGCTGTGGCCTGTCTGGCGGCTAATTAGAGCTTCTTCTTAGGACATAAGACACTTCTAACATCCAGGAAATTACAAGGGGCTTCAGGAGCCTGGATCAAGGGTCAAAGGCAAATATTAGAACAGGAGATGCTCCCAGTGTTCTTATCACTTAGGAAATGGCAAGAGTTTCAGAAGCTCTGTGTTTAGAACTGGGGACAGAGAGCAATACATATACATATACATATACACATACACATGCACATACGCATACACATACACACATATACATTTTTTATATTACTTTTACATGTTTGGGTATCTCTGTGTCCAAATTTGAACACATGTCCCTTCCCATTGAGTTCCCTAGTTGATTAATGACAATGAGAGGTTGGCATCCTTTTTTAAATAAACATCCAAATAGTAAATATTTTTGACTGAGTGGACCATAGGGTCTCTCATAACTGCTAATCTCTGCCTGGTAGTGCAAAATCAGCCACAAACAGATGGTAGCTGAAATTGACCCAAATGGGCCATGGTTTGCTGAGCCCTAATCACCAGGCCCCAGACTCAGTAGTCCTTTGGCCTTGCTACTGCTTTTGTGTGTGCTTTTTATATAGCTTTTAATTTCTGTTTACCTCACCCTTATGAAACATTTTCTATGTCTAGACCATCTCTCTTCCCCATTCCATGGTCTAGTACAAAAAAAAAGTCCCTCTTAAGTTATTCTCCATTCATTTACATAAACAAAACCCGCTAGGCATGCCACTTGGGCTGCCTAAACAAGGTGCACTTCTTCCTCAGGTTCCTCCTCCCTCCTCTCTCACTGCCCTGTGTGAGCTTTCGCTACCCACACTATCAGTGTGGTCTGATGCTGGTCTTATTTCTCCTCACAACGTGCTCCTGATTCACAGTGGACTCGCCTTTCACCTGTTGAAGCTTTCCTTAGTGGTACGAGTTTCCCCTCAGGGAAGGCACCTCCTGTGAGAGTGACAGCTCCCCAGGCCACCCACCAAAGCTGTGAACAAAGAGGGAGCTCCAGTCATGGTCAGATGGACACTGGCACTTTTGTTTGATATCTCCAGCAAGGATGAGAATATGCTCTTCTGGAAGAGTCTGCCAAGTAGAAAAGAGAAGGGCTAGGAGCAGGCAGAAGGTGCCCTTTTGAAGTGTCCTTTGATGTGGGGGATGCACAATATGGAGAGGGAATACTTTCTTGTGGTTCCACTCTTTCTCATGCCGCCCCATCATGAGGTCCTTGGCGATAACTTCCTGCAGGAGGGGCAGGGTGCCTTGTCTGTTCTAGAGGGCACTAGAAGGCCTCTGCTGGCTTGTGGAAGGGGATGGAGCTTTCCTTCCTCAGAACCCAGCCTGTCTGTTGGGTCCATCAGGGAGTGGCAATTCCAGTTCTGGGGCTCTCCATAGACAGGGGAGACACCTCAGGTCCATTCACAAAGAGGGGGTCATGTAGATCAGGCACAGAATTCAACTACCAAGGAGGGAAAGGGAGAGGAATTTGAGTGGACTGATGTGAAGAGCCTAAGGTATCACTCATTTAATTTCTACTTCAATCCCTCAGATATTGGAAATCTCTCTCTCTCTCTCCTCTCTCTCTCTCATACACAGACACAGTACTCATAGCACACAGAAATCATTTCTACTCTTAAATCTCTCTTTGGCATAGAAAAGGTATTTTGTCCCAAAAGATAGCCAATCTTGACTATTTCTTCCTGATTTTTCATACGGGCAGAGAAATTTTGAAAAATTAACTTGATTACAAAAAAAATGTAATTTTGTCAGAAGAAACACATCTACTTGAATGTAGGGGTGATGGGTTTTGAATTGAAATGATTGTAAATTTAAGTGAATAGTAATGTTAAATAGTAATGTACTATTTAAGTAATGTTCACTTAAATAGTAAATTTAAGTGAATAGTAATAGTAATGTTGTTTAGCTGGGTGTGGGAAAGTTATTTTGAGCCCAAAGGATGTGTTTTAGAGGCATATTCTGTAATAGTCTTCAAATGACTTCTGTGGAGTTTAGAAAATGTTTTTGACTTGGAATCATCAAATATTAAATATGAAAAGCATTTAAAGCTTTCATTCACCCTCATTTTTGAGGTGCAGAAGCAGGAGACCTGCCAAGTGGCAGGTAGAACATACCAGAATGTGGTCACAGCTGGGGCTCCTCTCACCCCTGTCATCTCTGACCACAGTGGTTTCCAGCCCTGGCAAGAAAAGATGTCTTCCCTAAAACAATGGTGCCTTCATGCGAAACTTCAGACTGGTAGGCTTCACTTCTCTGTTCTGTTTGGCCATCATCTTTCTCAGAAAGTTGGTAATCTCTTACACTGCTTAGTGTGTTTTTAGCATCTGATTTGGTATAGGGATGAAAGTAGAAATCAGCAGAAGGGTGGGATAGCATTGCTTACCTCCCTTTCCTTTTAGCTCCTTCCCAGCTGAGAGGCCACTACATTCACCAGCCCCAGCACAGATCTGCTGTGCCTAGTAGCCCCTGCTGATGCCCACATCAGGGGTCATGGAGGGACATCTTTAGGCCAGCGCCACTTCCACTGGCCTCACAGAAGGAGGCGAGGCTGGTGAGGCTGGATGCCAATGACTGGCATTTGGCAGAGCTTCCTCACGTGCTGAGGGCCTGAGTCTTGCCCAGGTTCCCAGGGAGACAGGTGATACGATGGCCTAACATGCTAGAAGTGGGCTGGACTGGCAGGCAGGGGGCAAGCCTGCAGTGACCTCAGGTGGATGTAGTCTCAGCCCTGAGGGAAGCTGGTGTGGAACTGGTGGCGGATCTTCCCTGAGTCTGGAACTTGGCTTGATCTTTGGTGCTGTGACCTCGGGCCATTCCATGACCCCCCTGATCCTCTGGTCTCTCTTCTGCACAATGGTGGTGATAAAGCTTCATTGCAAGTGATGAAGGGGAGAGCAAATGTAAGTCGGGGTCCGAGCAGGGCTGCTGCCTGTTGATGAAGCTCAGGGCACAGTAGCAGTAGCAGTTATTTTCATCATTAAAGAACAGCTGCATGTGTCCTTGTTAGTTATTGGTACAATCCTGTAGGAATTTTATTTCTTCTAGAAATTCAGGTCCTCATTTTTACACCTGACAGTTTGGGTTGGAAGAGAACCATGAAATGCTTTGTTTGCCTTTTTTTTCCCTTGGTTCATTTGTTACTTATCCCTAGAGTAAGACTTAGGAAAGTTATAAAAACAAGGCACAGAGCCAAGAACCCGAGTATCACAGATGTCTGGCTCTAGGCCCTTAGAATACAGGTGAACCTTCTACCTTTGCCCAAATAAAGGATGTTGTTTTCTTCTAATATGCTAGATCCCTTTGCTTATCCCAAGCTGAGATGAATATTAAGTAGTCAGAAGTTTCCTATCATGATCAATTCTAATGCCTTTTATGAAGGGAAATGGTTATGAATTATTACCAGTTAATTAAATGAGTGTTTCCGTTGAGACCTCTATGCAGGGTTTTAACTAAGCCTGTTTAGAATCATGTAGAGTTAGAAAGGTTTCAGACAATGCTCTTGTTTCATGGATGAGGAGATGAAGCCAGGTGAAA
This sequence comes from Condylura cristata, assembly GCF_000260355.1. Classification (NCBI taxonomy): domain Eukaryota; kingdom Metazoa; phylum Chordata; class Mammalia; order Eulipotyphla; family Talpidae; genus Condylura; species Condylura cristata. The sequence goes on along the minus strand of NW_004567114.1, from coordinate 30,568,163 downwards.
AGGGACTTGCTCAGTTTCTTCAGTGTGATGCCAAGGAGAACACACATTGGCTAAGAGTGCATGTGGGGTGCTGGAGACCCAGCAGGCATGTCCCGTGAACACGGCCTGAGTGAGTCCCTGTGCAACTCCTAGGCTGCTGGTATGGCTCAGAGGCTCCTTGTAGTGTTTGCATGTTTCACAAAGTTCTATCACAGAAGTATTTTATACTGTAGCAAATATTATTCCAATTTCACAGCAGGAGGTGAGAGGACCTCTCACTTCTAGCTTATTAGACCAAACAACAGATAATTGTTGAGCATTTCATTGGTTGCAAGAATGCTACTAGGCCCCCTTGGGGAATAGAAAAGTGTCAGATCCTGTTGGAATGGAGTTTACAGGCCTGCTGAAAGTGATGAATTGTAAGTATAGGAAATTTCATGGACTTGTTCAAGGGCATGGATAAGTTTTACAGGAATAATTGAGGGGAATTTTGAGACAGTGGGGATCTATGGTACGATCTCTGGCAAAAGCTGCTGCTTTCAGCGTCATCTTCACAGGTGCACTCCACTAACCACCCCACCTGCAGCCCTGGGGAGTTACTCTCAGCACACAAGAAATCCTGAGTACCTGGCAGTGATCCCAGTATGAGGGATATTTCAGAAAAACCTTGAATGAATGGCTAGGTGAAGTGAAGAGAGGAAGATTTTCCTAGCAGAAGAAACAGCTTGAGCAAAGTAGTGACTATGCAGTGGAGTGAGGAGACAGGTCTAACTAGAAGAGCAGGTTTCAAGAATAGAGGTTTGGATGAATTAGTGGGGAGGAAGTAAAAGGGGAGTCCAGGTGGCCTGGAAAGCCAGATGGTGCACAGTGGTTTATTTTGAAGATATTGGGAAGCCACCCAAGCTTTGATGGGGGCGAGTTGATGAAAGTGGCACCTTTGGAAAGGATATTTGGGCAGCAAGGTGTAAACACTTATTTGTTTGTTTTTACATCACATAAGTTTTAAGTTTTGATGTAATCATATTATCAGGTTTTGGTTGTTGCTACTGGTACTTTTGATGTTATAACCAAAAAATGATTGCTTAACCTATGGTCAGGCAACTTATGGCATTCTAAGAGTTTTAGCTCTTATGTTTAGTTCAGTGATTCCATTTTGAAGTTCAAGTTTACATATGATATGAGATATAGTGGTCCAACTTCGTTCCATTGCATATGCTGTCCTAGCACCTTTTTTTCTTTTTATTGATTAAATAAAGAGCATTCTTCCTCCATTTAATTGCTGTGGTATGCTCTGACCTGCTTTTAATCCCTCCCCACCACCTACCTCATTTCCCTTACTCTATACCCAGGCAGCCCCTGATATATTTTCTGCCATTATAGATTAGTTTGCCCTTCCTGACATTTATATACACAGAATAACATATAATGTTCTCTTTGAGGGGGGGTATATTTGATTCCGTATTCTTCTATGTTATTACATCAATAGTGCATTATTTTTTGTTGTTGTATACTAGCCCATTGTGCACTGCAATAGTGATTTAAAGAAATTCTTCTGATATTTGTGTATATGTCTTTGTATGGACATAGGCTTTCTTTATTCTTAAATACCTAGGAGTGGAATATCTCCATCGAATGAGAGGTGTGTACAGAACTTTTTAAGAAAATGTCAAGCTGTTTCCCAAGTGATAGAAATCTTGTCAACAATGTATGAGAATTCCAGTTGTTCCACATTCTTACAAAAGCTTTGAGAGGTCATACATGCTTGTGTTAGCCATTCTAATAGATATACATTGTGGTTTTAATTTGCATTTCTCTATTGACATTAAACTGTTCATGACTATTTATTTGCCATCTCTAGTTCTCCTTTGGCAATATAGTGATAAAAACCTATTTTTTTAAAGTTGGATTGTTTTCTTGTTATTGATTTTTGTTGAGTTCTTTATTCTGAAGCGATCGGTAAGTGATTGCAAATATGTACAATGTGTGATTTATAAGTATTTTTCTCCTAATTCATAGCTGGCCTTTTTGATTCTATCTTTTAAAGAGTAGAAAATTACATTTTTAACAAAATCCAATTTGTCATTTTGTTCTTTCACGGATTGTGCTTTTGGTGTCATATCTAAGAAGTCTTTGCCTGACTCAAGGCCCTAAAGTTTTCTCAGATTTTACATATTGGTGTAGATCCATTTTGAATTTTTGTACAGGTTATAGTGTTTTTGTATATAGACATTCAGTGGCTGTAGCATCATTTGTTGACATTGAATTTTTGTTCGTTTATGTGTTTGTGTATAACACCCTTTTAAAGAGAACTTTCCTTTCTGGGTTTCTCCAGATCCTAGGAGTTGCCCTCTACCAAGAGGAGTGATTTGTAGGAGAGAGGGGCTTAAATATAGTCATTCATCTCTGCAGGGCTATCACAGAAAGACTGTTAAGTGCATGCCCAGTCCTATTCTGTTAGCTGTTCTGTCAGTCCTTGCTCATGACATAGCTAACCTAGACTCTGATAAGGGAGGCCATGAAGCTGAGGAGGAGTGTGAATGAGCCCACCATACTTGGGATCTAGGCAGCCTTGAGGTCTGTAACAAGTTGATATACTGCAAAACAGAACAAAGCTCTTAGGATTGGGGGCTAAACCACTGCAGAGGATGTGCAAAGCAGAGCCTAACAGCACAGAGGGAGGTGGAGATTTTACTTGATAGCAAACTCAACCTCGATCACTGGGGCTGCTCAACCAGCTCATGCAGTCTGCAGCTGTATCAGCAAAGGGCACGGTCAAGGTCAAGGTTGGTGATAATCTTGTTCTCACCAGTGAGAATCAGGTTATAAATGCAGATTGCTATTATTTCAAGGGAATGTGGAGAAATTGTGTATTTAGAGGAAACTGATCAACATGGTGAAGGAAGAGTTAGTCAAGCTGCTGAAGGATTTTGGGATGTTCCTACTTACTCACTCATTCCATAAAGTCAGGGTTCTGGCAAGGCATAATAACTACCATTTGAGGTATTCTAGCAATGGTCCCAGAAGGGCATGGAGTTGCCTAATGACTAAAAGAAGTCTGGGAAGGGCTCCCTGTAAAGATGCTTTGAGTTGAGTCTTGATGAACAAAGAGGAGTTTAACAAGTAAAAAAGATTTTCCAGACAGAAAGATTGCAAACCCCAAATCCCTAGATAAGAAGCTTCAGACAGGTAATGTGTATTTATATCTGCAATTTTTACTACATTCCCTATTATGCTTCTAGACCCAGAATGAGTTTTGTTGATCTCTCAGGTTAAATGAAATAACTTGCCAGTTCCTGAGGGTATGGAGTTCCACTTACTCAAGTAGTGGCAGCTCCAGAACACACATGCTGGCTGGGCACTTTCAGCGCTGTAAAGGGTAAGGTCTGGGTCACCTGCCTGTTCTGGAAGTCGGGGTGGGTCACAGCCGAACCATTTGCACTCCTTGTGAGGGAAGGAGTAGTTCCTGAATAAAGCTCAAGCACTGTTTTCAGATGCTGGGATAGCTGTTCTATCTAGAGGGAAATATCCATTACTGCTGTAGGGGCCAAAGAGTGGGAAGTATCACTTGCTCCATTTCTGCTCTTAGAGAAAGACCTTTTTATGAAATCCCAGGTATGAAATAGACCAGTTGTGGAGCTGCCTCATTGGCTGCTGGTCTGAAGAGGTAACAAGAGCCCAAAAGCACAGTGTACAGGGAATAGTGACCTGTAAGTTCACATTTTAAAAACTGTGTCTCTGCTAGACCATGAGCAATGCCTTTTGACACTAAAACTTAGATGTCCTTACACATGCATTCAACCTGCCATCAGAGGGTTCACAGCTTAGTGCTTTCCCTTAGTATTTTCTGGTCCATTTTATTCTATCTAATAATTGATTGTATAGACCTCACCCTGCAGTTTTCATGTCCTAGTGATACGTTTCCATCTGCATGTGTAAAACCCAGTTCCAAGGTCAGAGGTCTCAACCAGACTGAGGGGTGAGTCTTGAACGTAAGCTTTGATCCTGGCTTCTCCAGAAGAAAAGGAGGAAGCAGATGATAAGTTCTACTTGTAAGAACTTCTGCTTCTCAGCAGTGATCTCTCCTGCAGGCTGTGGAATCACTCCTTCGTGGGCCCTTAGGCCAGTGTCAGCAGGAACGGGGAGTTAACAGGCTGCAGATTGGAGGCTCTCTGGCAGTCTGTCTGTCCCGAGGCAGGCAGCCTCTTCTGTGCCAGTTTATGTTGTGAGGTCGAATGGGAGTGCATGTGTGTGTTCTTGGGCAGGCGTTTATGCTGAAGGTGAGGGAGTGTCTTTTTAAAAATAACATATTTTTGACTTGAAACAAGTCAAGGCAGAGAACGGAGACAATTAGCGACTGACATCCTGTTTAGTCATCTCTCCAGAGAGCTCTATTTTCAGAAGTGTTCTATAAAGGTTCACAAGTGGTGTTCAGGTAGTCAGGGGGATATTGTTCAGTTAGTGGTAGTCATGATACAGTTGCAGATTTGACTTCCAGTGACTCCATTGTGGCAATCACATGGTTAACACCAATTTCTCCACAGAGGAAAGGAGGGTGGGTAAGAATAGATGGCTAATACAGATAAAACTTGTTCAGCTCATACAAAACAAGCATCTTTTATTTGGAAAAAGTATATAATCAGGTATGGTGTGAGCTAGAGTAAGGTCAGTGTGTGTGTGCTTTCTTCTTCTTTAAGTCTTTGTCTCCAGCAGGTATAATAGCAAAGTTAAATAGAAGTGTTAAGGTTCTTGGAGAGCATCTGAGGTGCTATGTCAGAATCCATGACTTCCATGGATGATGTCATGGATTTGCAGGCACTTGGGCTGAAGCTTGGGGTGGGCTGGGGTCGTGCCCAGAGTCCAGAGCCTTCTGTACAGTCACGTTCATGTCCTGATCTCATTTGGAGCTTTTTCTGCCATATCATGTGATTAGCAGCCTATTCAACATTCTGTCACAGCCTCTTCTTCTCTTGTCCTCACTCTTGTAAGATGAAGGGTCAGAGGCAGAACTGGGACCATAGAGCCAACCTGATAAGATAAATTCATGTATTTGGATTCTATAGAAGCCACAGTCCAAGGCTTAGAGATGTTCCAGGTTCATACCAACTGAAGCGGGCAGAGTCTGCCCGCGTGGACTCATTGATCTGAGCTGCCTGGATGGTGCTGCCCATCCTGGTGCCAGACACAGGGTCCTTGGGAACCGGGATTGTATGCAGAGGTTGGCATCTATGAGAGACTTGGCACATCATTCGCAGATGTGCAACTTGCAATCTCAGCTCACAGATGAGAGCTTTCAGGGATGTTGCTACTCCCCGAACAGGCTGAGCAGTGAATGAAACCTCACGAGACTGCCTTCCCTAGTGGGTCCTGAAGATGCATTACATTCCGGTGAATAGTATAGCAACAGCACTCCCCTCTTGATTCATTTTCTTCCTAAAATTGAGCATTTGCAGGTGCCCATGCCCAGGGGCTCACTTCCTTCTACCTTGTTATTTCTCTGTTTCATACACTTAGCATATGGTTTATCAAAATGCTGTGCTTCTACATGGTGTACATAAAATAAGGATGACTCAAAATAATGTCTGAAATTATGGGTGGTTCTTGATCTCGCAGATCTGAAAGAGAATAAAGTTCAAGAGAAAGGGCCACTGGGAGAACTCTTTTCTTTTTTGGTCTGCTTTCAATCTGTACAGATTTTTGTACTTACACTCAAATCCCACAATTCTTGCCCCTCTACTGTTTGCACGTTGAGGAGTTCTTAAGAATTACTTGATACCTACAAAAAGTATTTAAAATTAGAATGTAATGTTCATTTTTCCCCCCTCTTTCTAGGTGGACCTGGAGCCTGAGGGGAAAGTATTTGTGGTAATAACCCTAACAGGAAGCTTCACAGAAGGTAAGAATGAGTTTTGGGTGGTTTCTGGTATATGTGATCATACTCAACAGGAATTTCTATCATGGAAACTATGAAAAGAGCATTGTGTTAAAAGATGCTTTTTTAAAAAAGTTACTGTTTTAAGTTGGACTGGCTGGTATTTTGTTGTTTAATGTCCGTTAGTTTGGTCTGCCAGATTTAAAGCATTTGCCAAAGCTGGCAATCTTGTGTTATTACCTATTCATTGAGTTTTTGTTTTTTCATTATCATCTTAGCTGAATTGGCCCTTGCCGCTGGCTCATGCCTGACTGTACTTTGGATTTTTGTTTTGGGGCCAGACTTTTAGCATATTCCTCAATGTCTTAAAAAACTTAAGGATCGTGTTCTCTTCCTTAGAATCTTTATCTTATCCTGTTCTTTAAGGGGTTCTGTTCCCCATCCCCTATTGCCACTTGCACTTCCATGCCTTGATTATTTTAATATTGAGGTGAAATTTATATGCAGTGAGATGAACAGATCAGAAATAAAGAATTTTGAGTTTGGCAAATGCTTGCAACTCTGTATAACTGGCACCTCAATCCAAGATTGAGGATGGAACATTTCCATCACAGTGAAAAGTTCCCTAGTGTCCTTCCTCACTCAGTCCCCTGCTGCCAAAGGCAGTAACTGTAATGTTTTGTTTTGTTTACAGCATAGATTCGTTTTGCATATTCTGGAAGTTCATGTAAATGGAATTATACTGTATTCATTCTTGCATCTGAGTTCATAGGCTCGGCATTATTTTTTCCCTTACACTCTAATTCAGTTGTACCACCATTTATTGAAAAGACTTTCTTTTCTCCTTGGGTCCCCTGGGAACCTTGATTGGAAATCAGTTGATCATGTATGTGAATCTGTTAATTGTGTTCTGTGGCTCTGTTTTCTGTATCATGCCAGTTGCTTTCATTGGCAACTGTCTTCTGCCTTCATTACCGTTGCTTTATAGTAAACCTTAAGTCATGTGAGTTCTTGTAGCACCTTAGGATTTTCTATGTAGAAAATTAGGATGCCTATGAATAGTTTCTTTTTCTCTTCTAAAATTTATGACTTTTAGTTCTTTTTCATACTTTATTGTGTCCCAAGTTTTGTAGAATCAACCTCCTTGCATCAGAACCAATCTTAAGAGGAAGAAATTTTGTTTTTCCTCTTTGAATATGATATTAGCTGCTGGCATTTTGTAGATGACTTTGTCACAAATGAGAACATTTCTTTCTAGCCCTATTATTTTTTTTTTAAATCAAGAATGACTCGAATATTTTTTCCTTGCACTTTTTATTTTACTTTTAATTGCCCTTTTTTATTGTGGCAATGTTAGTATAAAATACCATATATATTTCAGAGGTAGAAACTCACGTCTCTTCAGCTGCATGTTACCACAGCACGTCCACCACCAAGGCAACTTAAATTTTGACATGTGCTTTTTTCCTTATCTATTGAGATAATCAAATGTGGTTTTTTAGTTCTAGCAGGCAATTGAACTGCTGGTTATCCCCTTAAAATTGTAAAGGCTTTTTTAGAGTGGGACTTTTTAAAAATTTTTACTTTTCCTGCTTAGTCTTTGCTAATTCCATAGTCCTAGGGCATAGTTTTCATGTATAAAACACTGCCAACATGGGGTTTCAGTAGAAAGCCCAAGACGTCTTAAGTCTCTTTCACCTTATGGGACTCAAGCTTTAAACTTTCTGGATAGTGTAAAATAGCTGAAATAGCACGCCATTTCTTTTAGCATTTTAGTTCTTGCATTTTTCCAACCCTCTCTGTGTGTCCTTTGCACAGACACAGTTCCGGAGGATTATGCTTTGAGGAGTCTATGTATTTGGAGATTCTTTTCTCTGTGACCCCATCCCTTCCAGGATTTCTTTGCTCAGTTTCCAACATCTAGTATATTTCAATCTTGTCATCTCTGTAGCTTTCTGTGTGAATTCTCTTCACTCAACTCTTGCAGCCTGGGAAATGACTTGTGAAAATGGGTTTCACCTAATTCAATGCCCTTCTTTCAGGTATCAAATTCCCTCTAGTTTCTGCCCTTTTGGGGTTACCCTCTAGTGTTTTCAACTAATTATTTCAAAATATATTTCCCAGAGATTTTAAGTATATTTGGTGCAAGGTTAAGGCCAATGTAAGTTACTCACTATTACTCATTCACACGAAGATCTTTAAGCATATAGCTTAATGTTTTGTCCATTTCAGTCCTGGCATTTTGCAAATTAGCTACAACTTTGAAAAATGATTTTTCCTCCTCTCAACCAAACCTTATTAATGTAAGTTGATTTTATTAATGTTTTTCAGTCTGCTTTCTCAATTATTGAACCTTACCTTTTTGCTTTGATATTGTAATTAGCAGACATCTAGAATGATTGAACATGAAGGAAACTGTCCATATTATAATGTGGGGCCCTTTTCCCTGATCATTGGTCTCTCTCTCTCTCTTTTTTTTTTTTTTTTTGTCTTGTTATTTTGGACATACAAGATTGTGAGAAAAATAATCAATCTGTTCATAGCTCAGTATAATAAAATGTAATATAACTTTACAGAATATTGTTATAGGAACAAGAAAAAAATGTACTTTCATAGTACATGGCTAGACAAGGGGGCAAGGGAAATGAGACATGGGGAGATTTGCAGTGTGCTGCAGTAATTTGTGCACTGAGTTGGAAGGGACAGACAGAGAAAATGACACCTGTGAGACCAGGTTTGGCAGTACCTGGTCACTGCATGCCTTCCTTTTGTAAAACTATGCCAGCTCTCTATGACTACATTTTATAAAAGATTCTGTGTTCCTCCACTATACACTAGACACATCAAAACATTGAGACTGGAATATTCTTCAGTGTTCTCATTTAGTAGATTTGGTGATAAGACAAAAGGGATATAAAATCTTGCTGGGAATGAGCTCCTATTGGATGTTAGCAATTGTTTTTCTTTCAGAGCTGACCTTGTGTAAAATTAGGAGGTAGGGTTGAATTCATCTTTGGCAATTCCACCTCTTCTTTTAGGTTAGTCCTTCCTGCTTGCTGCCTTCAAATATTTCTTACGCCAGTAAGATGCCACTGGTTTTTTTTTTTTTCTCTAAATGAGTTGTCAGTGTGGGAGATAAGAATTAATGAACTAATTCACACTAAAGCAATCAATATCTTACTGCTCTGCTTCTTTAGGTGTGTTTACATATTTTAAAACATGTTAAAAGAGCTATTTTGTGAGAAATAGACTTAATATTGAAATTTCAGGAATGACGGCATCTCTCTCTCGTATATATATATATATATATATATATATATATATATATATACACATATATATATGTGTGTGTGTGTGTGTGTGTGTATGTATGTATGTATATTTAGGTGGGACAGGAGAAGTCCTCATTTTAGAGTTATTAATTTCCCACTTCTGAATCAAAACCTTTCTGTGTTCTATCCAATGTTTCTATAATCATGATACTTTCCATTTTGGCTTGTGGAAGCAGGTACTATCTCCAGATATATGAGCACTGGCCACTGTTACCTCATTTTCAGATGATTCTATTCCTGGCATCACATGCATACATTTTTCCATATACAGTTAATGTATTCACATATACCATGAAATTCAGCTGATTTGAAGAGCAGTTATACAGCTTTCCAGTGTTCTCTCTGCTGTATGTTTGTGGCTTAAAAGCTACCTTCTCTTTACTTTCTTCTGATGTAGAATATT
>NW_004567114.1:30543973-30558480 GCF_000260355.1 Condylura cristata | reverse complement strand
TATATATATATGAAAATTGTCAGGCAGACTCCTGGGCTGGGGCTCAACTTGAGCTTGCTGCTGCTGCTGCTCCTTTAAGCCACAGCTTCCTTGTCCAGTGCAAAGGCTGTGATGGGAGTGAGCAGAGCCCCTCCACCAGCCACCTAGACTGTCCCAAGCTCTAAAATGGCAGGTTGGCTGATAGACCATTCAAAGCCCAGGTACTCTCGTGGATTCTGAAGAGTTCACGGTAAGGAACAGTATGAAGTCAGGCCTGTTCTGTGTGTCCTGGACTGTGCATTGACCTGGGATTCAGAGAGAGTGGCAAAACACCACACATGTTTGTTGAGCTTCAAGGTGTATCTGACCTGTCTCACAGGGTTGTTCTGAAGGCCAAATGACATTGTGCGCAAGGAAGTGTTATACGAGTGTAGTGTGTGGTGTGAAAGTAGCTCGTGGAATCCTCATTTCCATCCATGTTCTTTTGTCAGAGTAACAAGATTTCTGTCTTTTTTCCCATCCCTGCCTGGAGCTCTTTATATATTCAGTAGGTTTGCTTTATTTCACCACTTATTTTGTTTTATCCTAGAGCCCTGGAAAATTCAATGGACAATTAGTATTTTTTTTCCATGTCTATGTTTATTACATAGTTACCTGTGGAATTCTGCCATTAGCTTAGAATTGACAGTGCCAGAACCCTTCTTAAGAAATAAAGGGGGAAAAAAAAAACCAAAACAAAACTTACTTTAACGGAGCCATGGGCTATAATATACAAGATGAGTATTAGGAACTACTGATGACTCCTTATTTCATCCTGTCTTATTTTCTTATCTTCAACTATACTAAAATAGCAGCTAAGGCAAAAAGGGTGTGTTCAATATAAGCAGAATTGAGAAATGCCATGAGAAATACCTGCTGGTGCAGACCTGTGTTCTCATCATAGATGCTGAGGAGATGAAGATGAACAAGACATCATTGTTGTTGTTCTGAGGGAGCTCAGTGGAGGAAGGGCAGATAGACCCCATGTGTGCAGTGTAGGGCCCCAGGGCTATGATAGGAGAAAATCCAAGGCCAGAGGCTGGACCACAGGATTATGTAATCATATTGGCCAGAAGGTCTTAGAGAAAGCATCACAGGGCAGGTGATACTTAAAGTCAGTCTGTATAAGTTGCAGTGTGCCGGGGGTTGGGGAGACAGTTTGTACAGAGACAGAGGTGAGCAGGCAGGGACAAGTTCACAATCTGAAAACAGTGAGGTGTGCAGACAGTCAGGGAGTATGGTGGGAGATGCGGCCAGAACCCAGGAGGGTTTTATGTGAAGGCTGGTGCAGGACAGACTGTCTGTCTGCTGTACTGGTTAACTCTGAACAGTGCTATTCCTCACTCTCAGAAATGTCCCAGGTTAGATGATAAATTGCATGGTAACACTATTCCCAGGCTCGAAGAAGTGATGGGATGGCAGTGAACAGTTTTAAGGAGAGGGAGAATTGATAATCTGAGTTTGTAGCATAGGTTCAAGAGAGAGGGGTGGTGGGTATGTATGAGAGCATAAGAGGAGATAGGTTGTGGACACTCATTAAGAGACTGTCATGTTGTCTAGTAGAGCTAGAGTTAAGTTGGAATCTGTGTGGATGGATGGAGATGGGGAAACAGCCACAAGAGATGTAGAAGCAGTGAAACCAACACGGCATTTGGATGTTAGGAATGAAGATGGATGATGCCATGGAGTCACTACACTAGTAAGAGGGGTGGAGAAAGGTGAATTCAGCTTTGAACAAATGGAGTTTGACGTCCTAGTGGGTGAAGATGGAGTTTGGCAAGAAATCTTGGCCTGAGATAAAGCTTTAGGTAAGACAGGTGCATGGATCAAAGGGCCCACGGAGAAGACGCGGAGAGAAAACCAAGGCTGACTGTATAGCAGGACAGGGCTCACAGACTGTACTTTGTCAGTGTAGCCCAAACAGTGTGGAAGGTCTACTTAACGGAAAGCCGTTTTTTAAATATATCCATTACTCGTTTGGTAATACTTGGGTGCTTACTGTATGCCAGGGATGATTTTGCCAGAGAGTATAATTACATCTTCAAAACTGGCATCAGGATATTTACTAATGAAGTTTGAAAAAGAACAGGACATAAAGGGCTTTGAAAAGTAATGTTTGAATTGGCATTTGCTGTAGTGTCTGCAGCATTTGCTGCTGTGGTGTGCCTTGTGCTTTATGCTTTATGCATTTAGCCTTATGCTAAAATGCTTAGGTGAGAATAGATGAACCTGATCAGAAACCTACAGGGAGGACTCTTCCTTGGACTAAGAACACGAAAAGCTTGGTGTGGAAGTACACCAGGCCAAAGGCACAGCCTTATCAGCAGGATCAGAAACCTGTTACTGTTGTTCATCTTGAGAGAGATGTTGTCACTCTTGGTCAGATGCAAAATTCCCCTAAGTGCTGGTGCTGAAGTAGATGCAGTTGAAGTGATTTAGTATTTTGAAAAAAAGCTGCTCATGTCACTCTATTTCATTTTAGCTAAACTTTTGTATAACAAGTAATTTTATCAAGTTCAAATTTCTTTCTTTTTTTTAAATGGTATAATAGTTCATTTTTATATCATTTTGTGCCTTTTTCCATCTCAGTTGTAATCTCTGTAAGCTTCCCATCACCAAATCACCCATGTGCCATCACCATAGTCCAGTACACTTAACCTCCCCCCACCATTTTTGAGCCCACTCCAACTCAGTAAAATGCCTCTTGTATATAGTTGTTCATTATTACTATTATTTTCTTGCCTGATCCTTTATACTCCTGCTATGAGTGAAACCATCCGGTATTTTTCTTTTTCTTTCTGGCTTATTTCATTAAGTATGATCTTTTCTAGCTCCATCCATGTTGCTGCAAAAGGCATGTGTGTTTTTTGTTTTTGTTTTTTTTTTTTTTTTGGTTGCTGAGTAATATTCCATCTTTTTAATCCAGTCATCTACTTTTGGGCATTTGGGTTGTTTCCATTTCTTTCCAGTTGTAAATAAAGCGGCAATAAACTTGGGGGTGCAGGTCTCTTTTTGAATCAGTGTTTTTGTGTCTTTTGGGTAGATGCCTACAAGTGGGATTGCAGAGTCATATGGAAGCTCCATTTTTAGCAGTTTGAGGAACCTCCAAACAGTTTTCAATAGTGGTTGTACTAGTTTGTATTCCCACAAGCAGTACAGGAGAGTTCCTTTTTCTTCACATCCTCACCAACATTTGTTGTTGCTAGTTGTTTTAAGATGTGCCATTCTCACTGGGGTGAGGTGGTATCTCATTGTGGTTTTAATTTGCATCTCCCTTATTACAAGCGATGTTGAACATTTTTTCATATGCTTGTTGGCCATCTGTATCTCCTCTTTGGAGAAGTATCTTTTTAGCTCTTCTGCCCATTTTTTTTTAAAGATTTATTTATTTATTCGTACAGAACTGGGGTACAGGCCAGAGATGCGGAGGGTGAGAGGATTCACCAGAGACAGAGGGGAAGCAGAACAGGCAGATCCAACGAAGTACACTGCTGAGGGGAGCAGCGGGTGGGTCAGGAGAGGTCTAACTCGCCATGTGGTCACCTCCAGGGCAGGCGGGGTTCGAACTCATGCGGAAGTGGCTTTAGTTTCTCAGTGCAGTGCTTTAACCCGCTGCGCCACCTGGGAGGGCCATTCTGCCCATTTTTTGATGGAGTTGTTTATTTTTGTTGAATTTCATCAGTTCTTTGTATATCTTTGTTATCAATCCTTGATCGCTAGTTTTGTGTGAGAAAAATTTTTCCCAATCAGTGGGATGCCTGTTTTTTGTAATGTCCCTTTTGCTGTATAGAAGCTCTTTAACTTGACGTAGTCCCATCTTGTTTCTTTTTTTTTAAGAGTTGTTTTTATTTTTGTATGCCTACAAGAACTGGGGTACAAAAAAGCCAGAAGTGCAGGGGGTGAGAGGATTCAGAGACAGAATTGGGTACAGAATAGCTGGGTTACTGAAATGCACTGCTGAGGGGAGCAGCTGCCGAGGCTGGAGAGGTCTGCTGCAACATGAGGGTCAGTTCTCTGGCCTGGGGTGGAACTCATGCCCAATGGCTGGATAGAGCTTGTTAGCACTGAGACTTTAACCCCTATATCACCAGAAGGCCTGCAAGCTTGACTTTCTTAACAGATTAAAGTAGACCTGGATTTTTAGTACACCCTCCAGATGCTGTTACTGGCCCTGTCCCAGGTGGTCATGTTGTTGGACTTATTTTTATCTGGCAGAGCAGAATGACAATAGCAACAACAGATTGGAAGAAGGGAAAATGATTAATAACTAAATTCTTAACTGGAACTGGAAGACAAATGAAAGAACTTAAAGTTTTGCTATTTCCTCATGTGAGAAGAAGTAAAAAAAAATATGTTATGGAATTGTTATGCTACTAAGCTATTTGGCAATGGGTTTTAAGATTGGAAGAGAATGTAGATTTTATGTGAATGAGTGCCTCAGGCTTGAATAGTTGGTTCACAGTGAGAAAATCAGGCATTACCTGCCTCATCATGGAAGCCCCCACACCATGTGTGAGGTAGGTGAAATCTTTCTGGACCTGACCATCTGTTTGGGGGACGTATAGGTAACTGGGGAACATATTAAATGACACCATGAGTTGTATTCAGCAAAATCTAGTTGCAGGACAAGAGACTTGGTTTCCTTGATCAAAAGTTGGAAGAAGAAAAAAAGAGGAGGGAAACTAAGATAACAAAAATGGAAGACATGTTAACTCATTGCAGCATATGACTTTTTTTAATCCCAGTTGAAACACAAATTATAAAAGGAACAACTTCCAAGAGCCAACTGAGGAAATGGGAACAGTAACAGGATACATGATTAATATTAAAGAATTGTTAATGTTACTTAGCTATACCTGTGGTTGTTTAAAACAAAAAGGGTATCTATTGGAGATACATTTTATAGCATTTACTGATACTTGAGATTGACTTCCAAGTAACCCAGAGGTGGGGATGGGTAGGATTACATCAGATTTACTGTGATATGTTTGTTGAGCTGGGGGATGGCTAAGTGTGAGTTCACTATACTGTTCACGCTGCTGTTGCATGCGCTTAAAATTGTCTTTAATGGGAAGTTAAAACCTAAAATGCGAAATTTAAAATATATCTATTTCCTAGACAATACTCCAAATCTGGATTACCTTTATGGCATCAAAATGATGCTTGATTTTAAATGCATGTTACCTAGTCTTGTGTATAAATTTAAGCTGCTGTTTGTTGTCTGTATATTTTTAACTCTTCCTAATTTTCATGTATTGTGAAAAGGCACATTAAAAATTTTAAATTATTAAAGTACTTCAGAAAGATTTTCAGAAGTGCTAAGCACTAAGCTGTGAGTCAAACACTGCAGGTAGGCAGAGATGAGTAAGTTGATTCCCATCATTCCATCATAAAGATAGCACTTACCGTGAATGACAAGCAAGTCATCTCCTACTAACAGTTACATAACATTTTGTACTTGCAAAGTTTAATTTCGAGATTGCTTCCTAAAAGAATAAAGGAAATCAAAGGAATTAATGTTAGAAGGATCTTTATGAGGATTGTAAGACAAAAGTTCTGTGTGTGCATCCTCCCTGTGGGGTTCCCAAAGCAAACTTGAAATGTCTTCTGTGCTAGTTCACTGGGGGATAAAATTCTTTAACAAAGATAGCTTGTCATTTGTGGATTTGAAGCTTGTCTAGAAAAAAAGTCCTTTTTCTTGTGCTAAAATAGTGAGTTCCTCCTTCTTTCTACTTCATTATTTTTTTATTGATATATATTTTTTATTTATTTATTTATTTATTTTTATTTTACAACAGTTTATTTTTACATCATTTTGTACATTTTTTATCTCAACTGTAATTCTACTTCATTATTTTTTATATTTTATTTAATCATTTTTCTTTGCATTGTATAGTCCCCATAGTTCTCTCTCCAACATATCACCCATGAGCCATCACCACTTCCCCGGGTGTCCGTCCCTCTTCTGGTTTGCTTCCTCTGTCCTGTACTGTCTGCTTCAGTTCTCTGGTCAGCTATATTATTATTATTATTTTTTTACTTAGCCTTTTGTTTGGCTTCTTTATATTCCACATATAAGTGAAACCATTTAGTATTTATCTTTTGACTAATTTCAGCTAGCATAATCCCTTCCAGCTTCATCTATGGTGCTGCAGATGGCAAGATTTGTCTTTTTTTGATCACTGAGTAATATTGCATTGTGTAGATACACTACACCTTTTTATAGAGCTAAAGCAACACTCTTATCCTGCTGGTGGGACTGTAAACTGGCCTAGCCACTACGTAAAGCTGTGTGGAGCTTCCTCAGAACACTCAAAATGCATCTACCATGTGACCCAGAAATTCCATTCTTAGGAATCTACCCAAGGGACTAAAAAACATTAATTCAAAAAGAAACCTGGCCCTCCCTGGTGGCGCAGCGGGTTAAAGCACAGCACTGAGAATCTAAAGCCGCTTCCGCATGAGTTCGATCCCCGCCTGCCCCGGAGGTGACCACATGGTGTGGCAGACCTCTCCTGACCCGCCTGCTGCTCCCTCAGCAGTGTTCTTCATCGATCTGCCTGTTCTGCTCCCCACTCTGTCTCTGGTGAATCCTCTCACCCCCCGCATCTCTGGCCTGTACTCCAGTTCTGTATGCACAAATAAATAAATCTTTAAAAAAAAAAAAGAAACCTGTACTCTTTTGTTTATTGTAGCACTATTTGCAACAACCAAGATATGGACATAACTTAAATGCCCCAGAATAAATAAATGGATCCCCCTTCTTTTTATTAGATTACTTGGAACCAGTGCACATTTGTCCTGGGCAGAATATGTAAAGCGCACTAGAATTTTGATACCTGCCTACTTTTTCTACTATAAGGTGTATGTGCATTTTGGTGTACAGTAAGATTCTCATCTTTTTCTTTTTCTACCATTGCCTCAATTTTGAGCTCAGATTTCCTGTGTCAAACCACGGATTTACAAATAATTATGCTAAACCCTGCTGACTTCATCTGCCAAGGCAGATGAGATGTGTATTACTGCTTGAGCACTCAAACCCACTAAAACCCACATTTTCTCACTGTGCTAATACTTAATGTAGGCCATTTTTAAGTGGAAAAAAATTCTCTTTAATGGCAATTGATTTTCATTATTTTTCTCTCATTTCAAGCCTGTTACAGCTTGTTTAATTAAAAATAAGTGAGCTTCAAAAAAAAAATTATTCCTCCAGGTCATTCAGCCTGAGCAGTGAGTGACCTTTTTACTTTCCCTGCTGGCCCAAGCAGTCCATGGGACCACCACAGGTGACTCTCAGGTTGAAGACAGGGTAGGAAAGAAAAAAAGAGATACTGAGAGATGGGGAAAGGATACCTAAAAAAGAAGAAATGGTATTTTTAAAGGATTGAGATTAATTGTCCCATGTCCTAGTTTGCTTGTTCCTCTTCTCTATAATATCCATTTATTGAATGCCTTCTGAGGACCAATTACTCTCCCAGACCTGTAATTTAGAAAGTAGCAACAGCAGTCTTATTTTCTTTCTGGTAGAAGAATCACCTCTTACCTTAGTGATTACTTGTACACAATCATGCCTTCCAATATGTCATTTCATTTGCTCCCCACAACAAACTTTGAGACTGATGTGATACTCAGTGGCAAATGGTACATCCAGCTCAGAGACGCTGATTTGCTGTGGGCTCTTGGCTGGCATATCCCGGAGCTTGTGGAAAAGCTCAGACAGGTACAGGAGCCCAGCGTCTTCTGGGAGTTATTTTTGTGTTTTCTCTTAGTTCTACTTGGGAGAAAGTATCTTCTAGGTCATACAGTCTCACCCTGAGTACTGTATTCTGCAATGATGTCTTTTTACAAGGTTCCCCTTGGGTCTCCATCTTCAACCTAAGGATTGGCGGTCTAGCTTTGGAGTTGCATTAACAGCAGCAGAGAAGAGGCATTTATCAGAGGGGCCTGGGGGGACTGAACTTGAGATTTTTTCACATGGTTTTACTGCCATCTTCTTTGGGGCCTCTTGACGTGGACCTTAAGCTAACCTGAAGAAAAAAATAAACATAGAATGACACCAGCTTAGGGTATGCCATCTATACTTCCCAAACTATACTCCAATCATCATGGGATTCACCCTGTTGCCTTATTTTCACTGTTACTGAAAAGTCTTAAACAATAGCATTGTTTACAGTTGGTTCTTGATGTGAGGTCCTGCAGAGCTCTGGGAGTTCCAGAGAAATTATAGTTCCAAACTATTTTCTTTATAATATGAGATGCCACTTGCCCTTTTAAACGTGTCACCATGTGTACCAATGGTGCAGAAGGGGTGGTTGGAAAAACTACTGGTGTCTTAGGAAAAGTTAAGGCCCAAACTATATGGTCCTTAGTGTAGTTATTGTATTCTTCATTGCCAGACAATTATACACACACACAGAAAGTAGTTTTACTTTAGAATGTCTCTTAGAAAGCAGTAAATATTATCAGTGCTATTAAAGCTCAAGCCTTAATGAGCTTTATAATATTCTTTGTGACAAAATGGGCAGTATTCATAAGGCGTTTCTGCTAAATACTGAAATACTATTGTGTCTCAAGGAAAAGTACTTGTATGATTGAGTTGTTAGCTGAGCTAGCCATTCATTTTTAAAAAAACTTATTATGCATACAAGAACTGGGGTACAGCCCAGAGGTGTGGGGGTTGAGAGAATTCACCAGAGATAGAGTGGGGAACAGAACAGGTGGATCTACTGAAGTACACTGCTGAGGGGAGCAGCAGGCAAGACAGGAGAGATCTTCTGTGCCATGTGGGTCAGCTCCCTGGCTGTGGACAGCTTTACAGTGCTGCTCTTTAACCCGTTGTGCCACCAGGGAGGTCCTAGCCATTCATGTTTACTTGAAAGAATGACAAACTCTAGTTATGGAACTTAGGAATTTGTCATATTTTCTTAAAATGAATGAGCCTATTACTTTAGGAAAACAACTGTGAGTATTTGATGCCAATGAAAAAATTGACCCTTTCAAACCATAATTAAATTTCTGGAAAATGTATATCCACTATTGTGAGCTTGACATCTTCCTAATGCTTAAAAAGGCTCTTCTCAGAGTTTGTTGTTAATGAACAGTTGTGATTTTTTAGTATTGAATAATGAAATATGTCAATGTTTGGAAGATCTACATAACTCAATCAACCCGTATTTTCAAAATGATTATGCAAGATGCTACAACATCATGAAATAGTCTAGGAGCCAGTGAGAGTGTAAGAGGGACTCATGGGTTTCATGTAACAGAATTGTTTATGAAAAGTTCGTTAGATTCCACATTTTAAGTAACCGCCACTTACAGAGTTATAATATCAAAGAAGAATATTCACAATACTCTGAAAAGGCAATTAAAACATTCCCCCCTTTGAAACTCTTCTCTGTGTGAGGCTGGATTCTATTCATATACTTTAACTAAAAAACAAAAACCCTGCAACAGACTGACTAGAAGCAGATTAAATTCAGCTGGTCTCTAAAATCAGATGTGCAAAATTGTACAAAAGTGCCCCTCATGTTGTTCTGGAAAAAGTAGTTTTCTGGCAAAAAGATGTTACTTCTGTTACATGATATGTATTCGTTATTGTTTTCACTGAGAGAATATTTTAAATGTCTACAAAGTAATGTCTAATATGACAAATGCTAATAATGAGAACCTACATAAACCAAAACCCTGAACTCTCAATGATCTTTGATACCATAAAGGGATCAAAATTTTTTATGAATGTCTAGGTTAATGTTTCCCTTCATCTTTCCTTCAGAAACCTAGCACATAGATGTATATGATTACTTACTACTTATTAATTTGACGCCTGTCTCTCACCCTCCCTGGAATGTAAATTCCATGGGGCCAGAGTCCAATACTTTTAGCTTTAGTGATCGAAGAGAGAAGGCACTTGACAAGTTTGTGTAAGTTATACTGGGTTCTAATCATAGGTGATGGTTTGTGATGTTAGCACCTGAATAGTTCCATCATTTTCAGGAAACTGTAATCCTCTTTATCCTAATTATTTTATTTTTACTGTGCAGTCCATTTTTATTCACTTAAAAAAAAAAGCCCTTCCCATAAAAATAGGAAGGTCAGGAAGTGATACTGAAGCAGCCAGAAAGCTGGTGGTGGTTTCTAACTTTAGAGATGCCTATTACTGGCAGCTTAACTCCGAGCCCTTCCTTGATTTGAGCAGAACAAGGCAGTCACAACACTTTTGACCAAGTGTTCAGAGCTGTAAGCACTAAAAGCTGAACCTCAAAAATAACTCTGAGGTGTGTAGACAGAAGCATCAGCAAATTCACTTCATGAGGCATTGGCTGGTTCACTGGCATGCTCCTTTGAAATCAAGGGTTGTTGCAAAACACTGACTCCAGGCTTTTTTGTTTGAAATTACACTAATGTGGTATTCTCAGTGGAACTGAGATTTGGGTAAAACAAATAATTTAAATTTTTGTTAGAAAAATTGCTGCAGATTTGCCTCATTTTCCTTTTCCAGCACCCCCTTATATCTCTGCTCTTTTTGTTGCAAAAGAAAATAAAAGAGGTTCTGTTTTCCAGGCTATTTATGTGGACTGTCTTTTTCTGAGGGCTTCCCCAGTAATATCCCATGCCTGTGGGCCAGTAGAGAGGTAGAAAGACCTGTT
This sequence comes from Condylura cristata, assembly GCF_000260355.1. Lineage (NCBI taxonomy): Eukaryota > Metazoa > Chordata > Mammalia > Eulipotyphla > Talpidae > Condylura > Condylura cristata. Next base: position 30,547,813 of record NW_004567114.1, on the reverse strand, counting down.
TCTTCCCTTCTCCTCTGAAACTAGTCTTCAAGCAGCGTGATTTCACCCTGACATCTGAGATTTCTGTTCTGGGTCCCAAGTCAGTGCTGCTGACACCCCTGCAGGAGAATAAGGGTTATGAGGAGTTGTCACAGTGGCCCAGGATTGCAGGTACATTCTGTGTGTATATCAGGTATTGCCTTATATTTTATAAGGGGGAACTTAGTTCTAGCATTGATTTGGAGAAAATCTGTTGCAACCTCTATGAATTTACATTTGATTACAAAATGTACTGGGTTAGGCAATGCTTCTAAATCAGTGTCACTTGGGTCCAGTGAGTCAAGAGAACTGTTTATATAAAGTGCCATGTTTACATGTAATGTTGTGATGCATGCATACTTGTATGTGTGCATGTGTGCCCTTATAAATGATATTGGGTTTATTCTCACAGGGTTCAAACTGAGAGTGTGTGTGAAGGCACACACAATTAGACAAAGGAGAATAACGTGTCACGGGGTTAATGCTATGGAAAAAATAAGGCAGAGAAAGGGCACAGCCATGAGGGCTGTGTGTGCTGTTCTGTTAAAATCAGGTGACACTGAGCCAGAGATCTGAAGGAGGGAGGAAACAGACCATGGCTCTAGGGGAAGAGGGAACAGGAAGTACAAGACCTTAGGGGGTGTGGTTTATGAGGGAGAGGTACAGCTTGGGGAAGAGCACTGTGGGGCCCTGAGGCCCAGGGGAGGTGCCCACAGTCATTCCTGGCACAAGGTCAGGACCCTGGTTTTGTCAGTTCCCTATTCAGGAAGATACTTTTGTTACTTATGTGAAGTTCACCTTATTTGATGTTGCCTTATTTGGCTGGCTGAGGTGGAGCTTTGGCCAGGGTCCTGAGAGTACCATGTTACCTCTATTCCACATTTAATGTCAGTTAATAAAGCAGCAACTATTTTAAGTTCATCATGAAGCCTTCGCCAAGTTCTGTGAATTCCATCATGGTTTCTTATTGTTCCAAGCTAAATTAGGATCCATTACACAACTTTATAAACATTAGAAGTTCATTGACCATCTGAGGATATTTAACAAGTCCATGCATTGCTAAGTGTAATGAGCTATAATTCAGTTCTAGCTACAGGTTATTAAGAGATTACTCTTATTAGGGTACCTCACCCATGTATAACTTCAGTCAGAAAACCCAGGCTCAGCTGGAGTCCTCTGATCTTGACCTTGGTGGGAACGGTCAAGAGTTGTAAAGTTTTCACAAATGTGCTGAGCGCCAGAGAGGGGCATAGGTGAGAGCTTGGACTAAGCACGTTGCAGGGACATACTTTCTATTCTTGGGACACTTGATGAATGAATTCATTCTTAATGAATTTTGATGATACCTCCTGTTTTATAGAGATGATAATGTCCCACATTTGTCTGCGGTATTCTATGCGTGTGACTTGGCACTTTCTTGCAGTTCTAGTGCAATGAAGTCACTTAAGAATTTTCCAAATTACAGATTTTCAGGCCCTAGACTAGTCAAAATTGCTGGAAGGTAGGTGAGAGGAACATGTTGTTCCTACTAATAATTGTAACTGGTTCTAATGGTTGCCCAAGTTTGGACATCCCTGTTGTATCTTAAACATATTTAATTTGATGAATGAAATGTCTTGATGATTGGAAGGTTTGCTAGTTGGAAAGAAAAAATAAGGAAAAATACATATATAGGGGAGTGGATTACTTTGGTGTGGTCCTTTTTAGAGCTGTTAAAACCCCACATACATTTTTTCTAAGGGCCTTTACATAGGCATAGACAGGTCAGATTATAGTTCTGTGCTTTCAGGAGGAGAAAAGTGAACCCCAAGCTGAAGACCTTGCTAATGTCTACGCACACTGGGCACTAAATGCTGACTTAAAGCAGACTCGAGAACACACAAGTCAGAATGGACTGTTTGCTTTGCTGCCTCTCAGCTGTTAGACTGGACACAAGTTACAGCCTTCCCCATCTCTTTAAAGTAACTGGGAACAGGAAAAGGCAACTGAAAGTGAATCCAAATAAAATGTGAACCAACAATTTTTTAATATATATATATATATATTAAAGGCTGATAGTACTATCTTTTAAAAATGATGACAAAAATTGTAAACCTAAGTTTCTTTCATCACTTATTTATCAGCATTTGGGTTAGAGTGGCCCCTTGCCACTCTAGGTCCCAAGCCAGATCAAATATCTCAGTGTGTACTCTTCTGACTGATTTGAAGACATGACAATGTCTTCCACCATTTCTTGTACTGCTGGCTTTCTCAGTACTGTGTTGAAAAGTAATATTTTTATAAAAATATTTGAAGATTTCATCAATTTTCCCAGAGGCTGGACATGGTTCCATCAGCCTCCATCTCTTCTCTGTTGGGGATAGACCCTGAAACCTAATTTATTGTGATTGGAGCATGTTGTCAGTCAATTTCATGACCAGCATCAGTTACAAGATAATCTCTTTTATCCTGTACCTAATTCAGATTGCAAAATTATATCTGATGCATCTGATACTAAGAAAGAATAACAGCCATTTACAAAGTTGGCAAGAATAGGGTAATTTTAAGCAGGGAGAGATGTCCATGAACGACTAATTTAAAAGTGGCTAGTCTCTTCCATGGTAGCTATTTGTATGCCCTGAACCACTTCACCTACCTTTATTGATTTCACTCTTGTAGAGATTTTAATAGTGAAAACGCAGATGGTAAATGTTGGTATCTCAGTAAAATGGATAATGTATTCACAAGAAAACTGTAGTAACTTGTAATATGTCAGCAGCATTCTGGTAATCCTTTCTGCAGGAGGGACTGCATACCTGGGTACCATCATCTTATCTACTGGTTACCTGGAATCCAGCCAGGGAAGGGGGCACCTGACAGTACCTGGACAGGTTCTCTCCAACAGCAGACTTTAGGAAGTATTCATCGACAGAGGTTGAAGCTTAACTCTGGAGGAGATCCATGGTTTTGTCAAACCTGTTAATAGACTGATGGATCGTGGGACTGTGCTCTCTCCTGCTAGCCCCTCAGGGACAACCTGTGGAAATGCTCAACCTGCATGCGGAGGAACAGTTCAGTTTCTTGCTCAAGTGTGCCTGTGACCCAGCCCATCTTTCCCACGCCTCTGCCTCCATTGTGGCGGACTCTCACTGGAGCCGTGCATTGGCCTCTGTGTGCTCAGAGGTCCCTCGTAGTGAGGTCTTTCTGGTCTGATTTCTCACCTGCAGACCACTGGCTGTGTGCAGGCCAGTTCTGTGTGGCCCTCTTTCCTCTCTCTCTCTAACTGGGTGTCTCGAATTATTCATGGACTGAAATTGATGCACAGACTGTACTATTTTGTATGAGGCATGATAGATGTTTTTGAAGTATTTCAGCCCAAATTCTTCAGACAGGGTGGGGTTCACCAGAACATGACTTTCCCCAGCACCCCATCTTTTCTGAACTTCCTCTGACTCCACACATCCATGCTCCAATTCTTGATTTGTAGCCTGAATCTGAGTAATTGTTCTGGGTGTTTACTTGGCTGTGTGTGGTAGTCATGGGAGAGACTTTAAAATATCTTTTAAGAAAAAGGATCACTTCTTTGTCTCAACCAACCAAAACTACTTTCTTGTCACTGAAAATGGAAAGCCTCCCTCTTGCACTATTCCACACCCCCACCTACCCCAGTGGTGCCCCAACTTGGGCTGGATCATGCAGAAGTTCATTGTTCTAGGCAACTTTGGAGGGTGGGTAGGAAGGAAATCTCTTTTTCTTTCTTTCTTTCTTTCTTTCTTTCTTTCTTTCTTTCTTTCTTTCTTTCTTTCTTTCTTTCTTTCTTTCTTTCTTTCTTTCTTTCTTTCT
>NW_004567114.1:30526533-30543873 GCF_000260355.1 Condylura cristata | reverse complement strand
TTTCTTTCTTTCTTTCTTTCTTTCTTTCATTTTTGAGAAAAGACACATTTCAACATAAAAGATTTGCAGAGCTGTAGCTTGAAGTACAAAATGGTTTTACTGCTTCATTATTTTAGCTTATGTGGGATGTCTAAAGTAATCTGGAGGCTACTTGCTTTATCTGTGCTAGATTCCCAGAGAAGGGTACTAGCTGGGCTGATTTTATCACTTTCAGACAAAGGGATTAGATTTAAACTAGATAACATGCAAGTCTCTTCCTGTCATAAGCACTCTGAATGACAGAAAATAAGGTGACTCTAGAAGGAAGTTTTATAGTAGGACACTGTTTCACTGCTGGATTAGTTACACCAGTTACACCTGTCACCCTTGTGTGGTGGCCCTGGTATGACCTCAGGATGACTGTCTACCTGCCTCTTGACAACTCTGGGTTCCAGGATGCTTCAGGCTGTCTGGAAACAGCCTTTTGACTTAATTTATATCTGGATATTCTTAAATATTAGCAAGCTGAAGAAATACACAAGATATACACTGAGAAGCATGAGAAGGTAAACTTTAAGAACAGGATGTGCTTAATTATCAGAATAATTCAATACATCTTCTGTTTTATATTTCAAGTCAACACAGTTTTAAAATAAATATTTTGAAAACGTATACTAAGCCTAACGGAACATAAAATATAGATTCTTGTTGAATTTTATGTATTTTTAGAGAGATAAGATATAAATGCTAGGTTAAAACATACAAAATTCTTTTGTGAGACAATTTTCAGGAAATTCTTAATCTTGGAAATCAGATTTTCAAGTAATAGGTCACTTTCAGTGATGCTTCCAGATTCCTGAGTCTCCCCAAAAGTTAGTGCCTTGTGTCAGTCTTAATCCCACATAACAGAACATTATTGACAAGAGTCTATGGGAATTGCTGTTGAGAAACTTACTCTGCTGGAGATGTGGATTAGTGGCCATAGGGCATCAACTTCTAATTGGGGAATGGGCTCTGCTTCCTCTGGTTCACAGTTGTGAGATGGAGAAGGCTCTCCTGAGCAGTGGGGAGCTAAGATACCTACCCCCCTAAAGTGATGACATTGCATGAGAGTGTACCCACATTAACAGACCCACAAAGACAGTGTGGTAGTGACTGATGCAGTTTATGTTACCAACCTATTTTGGAAGGAAATCCTCAACCCCTTTAACGTCCATATACTTTGTGATAATCATCTAAAAGGCACTGGGAAGAATCTGAAATGAATTCCCTTTCTCTCCCATTGTCTCAAATCTAGACAGCAATGGAACTTCAGATGTATTTCACATTCTGGCAGGGTGTGAGGTAGGTGCAAGGTCTGTGTGTCTCAGTGTCTGTGGTAGGAGCGACCATTGGTGAAGCAGTGGGCGGGAGAGAAGTGTTCTAGAGAAGGGTGGAGGAAGGTGCTAGAGAGATTCATTATCTGGGAGGGAACAGCGTTTTGTCAGTTTTCTGCTTGCTGTGCCACGGAGAACATATGTTGCCCCTGTTCCATGCCTTTGCCCACGTTGCCACAGAAGGATCCTCTGCCAGGGTGACACTGCCATCACTGTCTCTCTGGCAGAGGCTGATAATGCCACAGAATGGAGTTGAGGAAGACTGATGTAGAATGAGAGAGTGTAGACGAAACCTATGGATGTCCTGCCACGAATGCTCGAGAGGCATGTCGGTAGGATACCAGAATGGGAATTGGGAGTCCCACTCCCCCATCTGGCATGGCCCAGGGAGCAGTGGGCCCACGGAATTGCAATTTGGGATCATACTGAGAATAGGCTCCCACAGTTGGCTGGTTCTTTCAGCATATATAGAAACTGTTGAAGCTGTCTGCGTAAGAACTATGTTAAGATGAATATATACAAGGCATTTCCAGTTCTCAGAAAAATGTGTTTTAAAAGAAGAGGATATGTTGCCTTGGTGCTAATTTCCCCTCTTAAGAGGATTAAGTTTGAAGTGCTGGGGTGACCCCACATTGGCAGGTAGCACTGGCCTTTTTCCTGTGCCAGATCCATGTTGAGCCCTGTCACCAGCCTGATGACCCACACCAGGGCTGTCCATTGACACGTGGGTGGTTTCATTATTTGTTCATAGATTGTTTGGTTCACACTGGGTAGATATTTTTATAGCTTTTGAGCTTTTCCCAAATATTTGCCTTCATTTATTAAGTTAACTTTGCAGTTATAAGTTAAAGTGTGTTGACTTTTGTGGTTTTAATTTTACCGGCTTGGTGGTGTTCATGTGTTGCCAGATGGTGTTCTCTTGTTTGACTCCACAGACACGATTTGTTTGCTGCTGGCTTGTTTTGTTCAGGGCTTTCCCACCAACCAGTTCCTCCTTAAAGATGGTGTGCACACAAAAATCCACCTGAAGTCTAGCACTTGATGACTAACTAAAACATCTCTTGTGCATTTGGAGGCAAAGTTAGAATTTTGCTGCCTGTGGAGGATGACTGTGTGCTGAAAAACAGCTCGTATGTAGACTTGAGTTAACCTCTTCACTGTGCTTGGTGATGCCTGCAGGTGGGGTGGTCCGTGTCTGAGGGGACTAAAGGCAGGCAGGCAGGCAGCTTGCACTCCAGAGTCCCTCTTGTAGCTAACCACACATGGACTTATTAGGCCCTTAAGCTGGTGAAATAGCTCTTGGTTTTCTCAATTTAAAACCTATACATGGACTTTGATTTTGACCAAGCTATCATAAGGAGTAGATTATCCTACCACCTCAAAAGAATACATGCCAAGTGGACAAAATAAATGACACAATGGTTTGCAAGCTGTTGGGTATCAGACAGGAGAAGCCAGTGATGCTGAGAAATGGAAATGAAATGAGGTGAGGCCTGTTGGTCTTTTGAAACTGCCTGGAGAGATTTTCCAGGTCACAGAAGAGGCAGAGGGACCCCAGCAGGAGCCTAGTAGACCTTCTGAATTGAGGAGCTGGATTGAGATTCCAGGGAGACTAAGTCAGCTGGAAATCACAGGCAGAGTACGGGAGTGGAGATAGCTATCCAGAGAGAATGCCACAGATAGAGAGATAACGTGTTCAGCCCTAGGACTTCAATGTAAGGAAAAGCTTGGAAGGAAAGAGCCATCCTGAGTGTTAGAGAGAGTGCACCTGGTGCTCACAGAGTGTTAGGGCTAGGGCCTGTTCCTACCTGCTGGACTAGAAAACAGGATGCATGGGGCTTTGGGTTGAATAGCTGAGCCTTGAGCTGGCCCAGCTAACAAATCTAAAAAAAGCAAGATCTGATAGGATCAGTCTATTTCCATGTACCTTAACTGTGTCTCTAAATAAAAGCTAAGGATATTTATAGTTAAAAAAAAAAATCCAGTATTCAACATGTAAATTCACAACATTTGGACAACCAGTCAAAAATTACTAGGAATCTAGGAAGACAGAGAAGCGAGGAAATACAACCCAGAATGGGAGAGAAAGAAAGCAAGTGGAACAAACCCAGAACTAGCATGGATGTTAGAATTGGTAGACCTTTATAACTATGTTCTGCAGGTTCAAATAGCGAAATACAGACATGAAAAATTAAAAAAAAAGAACCCAAACTGGACCTCAATCAATCCATCAATCCTTATCCTTATCTTACTTAGTATTTTATGTGACATCTACCACATTTATCTAATCCTAGGCCTTGAACCTGCGGACACTTAGCGTTCCTTCACTGCTGCTTGCTCAGTGAAGGAACTGAGTCACTCTGCAGTGTTCCTCTTAGGGCAAAGGATGCTGCTGGATGGGTCTGCACATGAATTACTAGTATAAACTAGATACCCAGCAAAACCCCAGGTGTGCATCTTGTTAGTACTTCAGGAACTCCAAAACTTTACCTGGCTAGACCACCACTCTCCCTTTTTTTGCCTCACCCACATCTTGCTTTTCAGAGTCTGTTAAGAAAATCCTGCAATCTGTCTTTCTTCCCACTGTTCCTCAGTGTGGCCATCTCCTTTTGTCCTCTCTGCTGGGTGCCAGGGAAACCTCTCTACTCACACCTTTGCCTCAGCAGATCCATCCTATCTGGCCAATTCATGTTTTCTTGCTTGTTCACTTACCTGGTCCGACTATTCTTTGTTCATTCAGTCCCTTCTGCCCTGCCTGCTTTTCTTTTGGTGGTAGCAATAGGAAAATACGGATGGACATGCCTTCCCTTCATCCTGGCATCTTTAGCTACCATCTTACTCCCCCCGTCCCCATTTATGGCCAATATCTTCACAACTATTCTGTATCTGCTTCTTACCAGTCACTTTCTCTTTGGCCTCTGATTCTCTTTTGTCCATACACCTCCTGACTAGAAAATGTCTTGGTCCTTTTGCAGTAACCTTCCACCATGACCTTGCTACTAGATTTGATTCTTTGCCCTGCCTTCCTTTGACAGTTTCAAATCACCACTGCACATCTGTGCCTTCTGTTCTAAATGGAGATCACTCTTCCGACTCCTGTTCCCATTCCTCCTCATGATGGCCCATCCTTCCTGAGTCTCCAAGACCTCTACTTGTTCCTTGCCTTCATTCTCAGCAGGTGGCCTTGCTAACCAGGTGATCAGGAATATTGCATCAGAGGTGACTTCCTTTAACTACAACCCATCCTGTGCCTCCCTGCAGACTTTACCTGCATGCCTATCCACCTCATTCTTCAGTCTCTGACCCAGAATCTTTGCTCTCACTGAACTTCAACCTGTGTTTCCTTAAAGATTTTGTGTCCCTCCTTCTAACTTCTCCCTTTTGCTCTCCCTTCATTTCAGCTTTCAGCCTGCAAAAATAGCCAGGCTGCCTCATCCTAAAAATCTTTCCAGCTATGGTGCATACCTCCAGCTTATGTGACTAATTTCAGCTATTTGTTATTCCTGTAGATTTGGACTTTAAACAAACAATTCATTTCTCACAGTTCAACTTATTTAGATTTGTTTCTAAGCTATGCCTGGTCTTTTCTCCGATTTTATTAATTTGTCAGTCACTTGCAGAACTATAATTTTGGGGATCTGACTTCACCCTATGTATGGGCCCAATCATCACTCCCCATCATCTCATCTCATCAAAGATAAGAATATGAAATCAGCTTATGAAGATACTCAGTGGGATGTTTACACAACAACCTTCAACAATATTTCCTCAAGGCTCCACTCTGTGAAATCTTTCTCCCTTTGGGTAATGGATCTTATAACACCACATCGATTCAGTTCCATAACTTTCCTATTATTCTTGGGTAATTTATTGTACCCTCATTGAGGCACAATTGGTAAAATATATAAAATACTTATTGACCATCATGGTTATTTGAAAGCTATTAGATGTATTATGAAAGGACTCTCTCCAACTAGCTAATGAACACATTTATCACTACCTTTAGTTTCATAGGTATCCTTAGTTTTGTAAAACATATAAAACATAAAACCTACCACCTTAATCTTAAGTACGCAGTTCAGTGGCATTTTTTCCCTTTGTATTGCTGCAGCTATTATCACTGTCCATCTCTAAAATTCTTCTTGAAACCAAACTCTGTTGTAAAATTGAAATTCTACTCATTAAATGGCAGATTTCTGTTCCCCTCCTCTAGCCTCTAGCATCCACCACCTCTCTACCTTCTGTCTCTATGAGCTTGACTAGGAATCTTACATGAGTGAGATCAGACAGTGCCTGGTGTATTTCACATGACATGGTGTTCTTTGAGGTTCAGCCATGTTGTAGCATGTGTCAGAACAGCCTTCCTTTCTAAGGGGGAGCAATATTCAATTGAACATAAATACCACATTTTATTTATCCCATTCTCTGTCAATAACCAGTTTTTTTATGATATAATAGTTTATTTTCACATCATTTTGTACATTTTCTTTTTCATCTCAATTGTAATCCCCATGGGTTTCCCATCACCGAATCATCCGTGTGCCATCACCATAGTCTCTTGCACTTCCCTCTCCCCCACCCCCATTTTTTATCTCATTCCCCCCTCTACCCCCACAAAATGTCTCTGGTATATATGGCTGTTCATTATTATTATTTTCTCACCTGGTCCATTATACTCCTGCTATGAGTGAAACCATCCAGTATTTTTCTTTCTCTTTCTGGCTTATCTCACTAAGCATGATCTTTTCCAGCTCCATCCTAGTTGCTGCAAAAGACATGTGTTTCTCTTTTTTGGTTGCTGAGTAATATTCCATTGTGTATATGTACCACATCTTTTTTGCCCAGTCATCTACTTTTGGGCATTTGGGCTGCTTCCATGTTTTTCCAATTGTAAATAAAGCAGCCATAAACATGGGGGTGCAGGGATAATAACCAGTTTTATAACTCACCTTCAGCTTTAAAACGATCTCAGTTTAGTTTAGAATGAATCCTGCTCATTTCAAAAACTTCTCACTACACCTCTTTGACTCAGCACCCCCTTTGTGGCCCAGTTGGAGTGCAGAAGAGGGTGATATTAGTGGGGCTTCTGAGACCCCACTATTCCTCATCCATCTTCCCTGCCTTTTCTCTTCCCCACATCTCCAAGAGAGCTTATCTTGGGACTTCCCTCTCATCTTCAAACTAGGGAGGGAATAGTCTCAACAGTGCTGCCCTCTCCCCCTCTCTGATGTTGGCTGGATCTGATTCTGGATCTGTGGGCTTAGAGTCCCTGACTCCAGGAGGCCCCGTCGGCAGGCAGTTCTCAGCGCTTAGACTGTGGGCACTTGGTACCTTCTGTTCTTGGCTAAAATTCTGAGACAAGAGGAAAGTCCCACCAACACCCTGTCCATGAAATGTTAAAGGGGGCTACTTGTATGACATTTGTAAAGCTACACACTGGGCATTCTCGTACCTGAGAAGGAGGGGCTGGGCCGACAGCAGGCTGGGTTAGGAGTCCCTTGTTAATCACCAGAGGCAGCATCAGTCCCTTTTGAGGCAAAAGCTAGTCCTTGGGGTGGACTTCTTTGAAAGTGCTTCCCTCCCGTTGTCTGCACCCAGATTGCCTCACCATATAGAACGCCTATTAGCTTCCCCTTCTCGTTAATCTTTCCTGATCTCTCATTATCACTTTAACAGCAAGGACCTTATTTCCAGGACTGTTAGCAGAGCAGGCAAAAGAAACGCTGAGTCAGCTGACTGAGTGGTTTCTGACCTTTTTGGTTATCATACCTTCGTTAAATTTTCCAGACCCTTATATCAGTATAGCTAGTTATTCTTTTGGTCTTCTTGAAGTGATAATACACACTTAATAGCACAATTCAATAAACCCAGTGTGACATCTTTAATGGGATTGCTTTTAATTCATGAAACTACATAAACGCTAGTTGTATATGTTAGACATATTTTTCATTCTGAGGGAGCTTGGTGTGTTGTGGGTTCATCTTCCCTTATAAGGTGTCCAATGCCAGTAGTTCTGGATCCATAGCTGGATGGTCCCCAAATCCAGTTTTCTTTTAAAAAAGGAAAAATGTCTGCCTTACAAGACTTGATGGTCTAAATGAAAGTGGTTAGAGTGTGTTTGTGCTTGCCTTTTTATTTGTGGGCAAGGCTTTTGTGTGGATGCTTCTAAGGTCTGACCGGGAAGCCACACTAGGCTATTTATCTGCTGAAAGTCTAGAGCCCAGGTCATCTGACCTGCTGATTACACTTGAAAAGGGAGAGTGTGTCTTTTGCCACCTCAAAGAGCGGCTGTTTATTGAATTTCTGCACCCTGCAATTGTTCTACACATGGAATGGTTCCTGGAGAAAAACTGAACATCTGCACAGGTCTATCCTGTTCCTCTCTGTGTTTATGAAGCGAGCTCTGGCTTACACTGACACACTGCAAACTGCACGTACATCGTGTAAGAGGATTCGGCCTGCTCTGGGGTGTTTTGGTAGCTCATGCTTTGAAACATGTTGCATGTTATACCTCAAGCTCATTCAGTCGTGCCAGGCACCAGGCTGTGTCCTGATGATACAAAGGTGAATGTGAAAAACTATTCCTTCTTTCACAAAGAATAAGAGGAAGGTGGTTATCGAAACACAGTTCAACGCAATGTGCACTGCTGAATGCAGAAGTGACCTGGCACCATCTGGAAGGAGGCCTGAGGACCTTGGAACAGTGGGGACAAAGTTGAAGTAAGACTCAGAGAGAATATGATCCAGGATGTGTGGTGTGGATTGTCTTTATATCTAGAAGATAGCCCTCAGCATGGGTGTTGTGTCTTTTGCTGAGAGACATCTCAGCAAATCTCATAGTGGCAGGAAGTCTTTATGACGGGTTGACTGATTGTTTTCTATCCCCTTGATTCCAGAATCAGAATTATTCCTTTGCTTGGTATCAAAAGGCACCACTTAGTGCTTGGGTTTTGCATGAGATTAGTAAATAAAGAGTCCAACAGCAAGAGAATGTCTTGGAGGCTGTCCCACAAGACCAAGGACATTAACTCTGAAACTGGCTGTTTTCCGTCCTGGGAATTATGCTCCTCCCCTTCCTAAATTCCCATTGTGGTTTCAAATGAAGAGGCCATTGTTCACTTTCCTTCCTAAAAGAAGCCATATATTTAACTTCTGGCTCTCTGCCTGATTGATGGAGAGTTGATCTCTATGAAGCCAACACCCGTGGCTTCCCATCAGCACAAATGCTCAGCCCACATCTGATTGAAGTGATTTAGATTCTGCACCAGCTCAGGGGGAGGCTTGCAATTTGTCCTACTAGGTGACACTAGGACCTTGATTCCCACTCCATGTTCAATAGTGTGGGGGAGGGGGATGCAAGGTCTTAACTCTTTATAGCAGCTAGAGAGTCTCCATAAGACCTATTATGGGACTTTAAAAGCAAATGTCTGATGTGAGCCTCTGTACAATTCTAGGACTTTGAAACATAATAAAAAAGAGTCTGTATCCCGTTGTTGAATAGTTTGTGTCCAGGCAGGTGTCCTAGGGCAGAAGTTTTCAAGTTTATTTTTAAGCAACAAATACTTTTTCCCAAATGAAACCGCCAGTAGAATCCAAATACTGTGGGTTTCTCAGTCTCCCCACAATTGATATTTTGGGTCAGATAATTCTTTGGAGGCTGTTGTGTGCACTGTTGCTACTAAGCAGCATCCCTGTGGATGCTCCCAGAAACCCCCCAACCTTTCTGCACCTAGTCATATTCTGAGACATTGCTAAATAACCCCCTGAGGGGCACTCACACCTGGTGGAGGCCAGCAAGATAAGCTGTCTGCCACTGATTTTTTTTTTTTAAGATTTATTTATTTGTGCATACAAAACTGGGTACAGGCCAGAGGTGCAGGGGCAGTGTCTCTGGATTCACCAGAGACAGAGTGCGGAGCAGAACAGGCTGATTGATGAAGTACACTGCTGAGGGGAGCGGTGGGCAGGTCAGAAGAGGTCTGCCATGCCGTGTGGGTCACCTCCAGGCTGGGTTCGAATTCAGACTAAAGTGGCTTTAGCTTCTTAGTTCTGTGCTTTAAATGGCTGCGCCACAAGGGAGGGCCCTGATTTATTTTTTTAACAAGAGGAATCAGTGCTTTGGAAATAGGATTGAGCTCCTCCTTCAGAACTCCGCCCAGGGCCCCTGACACTCATTGGTGGTTTCAAGGTGTTGATGTGTGATTATAAGCACTATCTCTGAGGCCTAGGTTGTCATTGTAATAATCTGAAGCATGGTTATAATAAGGCCGAAAAAGCTAAAATAAGACAAACCACAGGAATTTTAAGTCAAAATATATACTGAATGTGTTTGTGTGTGTACCTTGTGGGTATATTCAGCAGAAAGGGGGTTGGGTGATGTTCTCTTGACTCCTTATGCATCAGGGTTTGGCTACTGCAGTTTGTCCTGTTTTACCAGACACCAGCTGAAGGCCTCTGGCTCTCAGTCCCATGACAGAACCCACCTTTGCTGCATGAACCCCAGTTTTCATGCTACTCAGGAGAATGGATGGCACATAGGGGACTTGAAGGCTTGACTTCTGCCTGCAGCCTCTCTCGGCCAGACTGCAGCTGGATTCCAGTTAGAGTTGCAATCATTTCAAAATCGGCAGATGGGTTTCATGCCGGGTCCTTCACACTTAAAAAGAGCTCCATGTCCTTCTGCCACCCAGAGCCAGGCAGAGATGTGTGGGTAATAAGTTTTGGGGGTGTGCTGAGGTGAGGTGTCTTGCGGCATGGAGGCAGCCAATGAATGGTTAAATAGGAGTGTGGCAGGGAAGGGGTTGTCCAAAAAGACCTTGCTCTGGTATTTCCTGTTTCTGCTGCTCTCCACATGAGGCACAACAGCTCAGGCTTTAGATTCACTGCATGCATCACATCCTGTGTGTGTGTGCGTGCTCCAAATTCCCTGGGCCACCTCCTCTGGTCTCTAGTGCCCTGGGCTTGCAGGGCTAGAGATAAGGTGGCAAGTGCTTTTTTATTTTAACTGTTTCCTTATGTGTCAGTCCCGCTAGTCCCCTGGTTCTCAGAATTTAAAATGTAGATCTTTGGTACCCATCTTAAATATTCTGATTTAGTTTGGAATAGACTGGGAATCTGCATATTTTCAAAAGCAGAAATGTATCAGTGGACTGTGAGCATACTGAGGGGCCTAGCATCTCGTGTTCATGTGCACAGGTGTACACACATGTACTTTCTCTTATGCGTTTTTGTATCTCTATTCCTTTTAAAAAAGATTTATTCATTTTGCATACAAGAACTGGGGTATAGGCCAGAGGTATGGGGGGGTGAGAGGATTCACTGGAGACAGAGTGGGGAGCACAACAGGTAGATCTGCTAAAATAGACTGCTGGGGGGAGCAGAGGGTGGGTCAGGAGAGGTCTGCTGCGCCATGTGGGTCACCTCCAGGGCGGTGTTCGAACTTATGCTGCAGTGGCTGCGGATAGGCTCATAGTGCACCACCAGGGAGGGCCCCGTATTCCTTTCATTGTGTCTGCTATACATCTGCTGTCTACAAACGTTTGATTTAGTGTATGAGTGAATGAATGAAGGTGCCTATATATGTGTGTGTGTGTATTTTATATATGTATATATTATATATATATGTATATGTAACTATAATATATATAATTGGTTTTTTGAACCTAAATTAAAGCTCAGAGTTTGAGCCTAAGTCAAAGCCAAGCCCTTTTACAAATTATTGCCTCACTGCTGCCACATAGAGATGGTGCTGAGAAGTAGGTATTCCCACTGAACCACAGTGTCCCAGAGACCTGAAAATGGAAAGTAGGAATCTTTAACTTATTATTTTTGCTTGCCCATTAGTATAACCTGCAAGAATACTATGAATGAATGTTAGACACAAATTATGACAGAGCTATAAAGTTTAGCCCTGGCCTCTAGGACCTTTTAGCTGTGTCTGAGGTAAGAGGCAAAGCTATGCTGAGAATTGAGTGGCCCAGGAGACTGTGGCTGTGGTAGTGCTGTGTCTGGATGCGCGTGAGAGCTGCGTGGGGCTGAGAAGAGAGGCAGAGACCTGCCAGCGGTGGAATCTGCAGACATCTACGATGAGAAGCAGGTTCAGGAGGATGAGCTCTGAGAAGGTGAGAAGCTCTGCCTGGTGAAGGCAGTGACATGTGCAGAGGGAAAGGCCCTTGGGGGACAGGACAGCAGTTAGGAGCACAGAGTTCTGCAGAGCTGGATGGTGGTTCAGGGGGAAGGAGGTGTCAGTGCAGGCTTGGGAGGGTCTTCGCTGAAAGGTGGGATGGAAGGTAGAGTGATCCTTTAGGTTGCAGGCAAAGTCTGCTCTTCAAAAGCCTGTTTGTGCATTCTCAGTGCCACTCATCTCACGAAGCAAACTCATCTCACGAGTTTCTGAATCTAAGACAAGAACCATGTGCTCCTCTTTTTGGGGAGGCCTGGCCACACTTGAATTCTAGCAGATCAAGTTTCATTTGGCTTTTCCATACGAGGAGTGTTTTCATGTCCCTGCCTATCCTGTGTGCCTGTGCCCTGCACACAGCACTGAGTTGTCACACTCCCATTGCGCAAGGTGTCTGCCAGTGACTTCAGTGAAAACATTTGAAAAAGCAGAGCTGGGATTTCCTTAGTTATCAACCCAAAACATAGTGCTCATAAAACTTTCAGTTCATGCTGACTCTGTCATTGTTGAAGCAAGATTCTTACTTCTTCCACAAGTCTGGGCAAATAGCCTCACTAAGAAGATTTTCACCAGAGGTGTCACTTCTTAATAACCCTTTGATCCAAGATAATTTCTTTTTAGATTCAGAGGGTAATTTTGCCCCAAGGAAGGCCAAGAGATTGTCTGTAAAGATTCTTATTTAATTCTTCTGTTGAAAAAAGTTGAAGTAACATTGCAGTATAATGTTATGTGAGAGTCAGATGTGTATCTTTAAAAATCAATCTGTGAAAAAAGTGAACATCTTTGTGCACTGCATTAAGCTCGCCTCTAAAAGTCGAAGACCTCCTTTACTATACAGTTGACCACTTTTACCTGATTTACCTATCTCCTCTCTCCCTTCTCTTCTGGGAACCACTAGTTGGTCTTATATGACTCTTGATTAGATTGTCACAGATACTAAAGGAAGTTTTCTTCCACTATGGTTATCATTTTGTTATCATTATTAGTATCATTTTAGTGAAAGACTAATATTTATTTTAAAATACTATCTCATCAGCTCTTACATACCATTATAGTATGAAGCGAGAGCACCCCACCCTTGTGTTCACAGAAGAATTTTCTCATACAACTTCAAGAAAATGCGGAAAGTTTTGTTTAAGGAAATTTGACTCTTTCATCTCTTGTGAGTTATTGCTTCAGGAATGCAGTTTACCAAAGTGGATTAGAAACATTGTAATGGGGAAGTGATTGTGCTCACAAAAGCCTTTGCTTGTGACTCTCCTCTGTGGGTCCCCACCTCCTGACCAGTCTATGTGGGGTGCTGAGAATTAGGAAATCTCTTCATACTCTGATTTGAGGCCAGGACTGTTTGTCACAGACCTTTATTGAGTCTGTTTGAGAATCTATCCATTTTATTTCTATAAGTAGAGTTGCAGAGCTCTAAACTGGCCCTTAAACACTTAAAATGCTTTATGTTAGCAGGACCTCCTACTTTGTATAGATGAACATTTCACGTGGCTCGCAGTCACAGACATCCCAAACAGTATACCCACCAGTTTGATTCATAGAGTTGGCCATCACCTATAAAAGTTTTTTCCCTAGGCCCTCCCTGGTGGCGCAGCGGGTTAAAGCACAGCACTGAGAATCTAAAGCCGCTTCCGCATGAGTTCGATTCCCGCCTGCCCCGGAGGTGACCACATGGCGTGGCAGACCTCTCCTGACCTGCCCGCTGTTCCCTTCAGCAATGTACTTCGTCAATCTGCCTGTTCTGTTCCCTACTCTGTCTCTGGTGAAGTCTCTCACCGCCCCTGAGCCTCTGGCCTGTACCCCAGTTCTGTATGCATAAATAAATAAATCTTTAAAAAAAAAAGTTTTTTCCCTAAATCTCTATTTTTTAAAAGATTTATTTATTTATGCATACAGAACTGGGATACAGGCCAGAGGTGCAGGGGTGGCAAAGAATTCACCAGAGACAGAGTGGGGAGAACAGAGAACAGGCTGACTGACAAAGTACACGGCTGAGGAGAACAGTGGGCGGGGTCAGGAGAGGTCTGCTGTGCCATGTGGATCACCTCTGTGGTGGGGATTGAACTCATGCTGAAGTGGCTTTAGCTTCTTAGTGCTGTGCTTTAACCTGTTGCGTCACCAGGGAGGCCCTCACTAAATGTCTGTGAAGGATCATTTCTCAGAGGGCTGAGGACAAGGCTCAAACTTCCAGTAACAAGCTTCCCCCCGCTTTTTTTTTTTTTTTTTTTGATAGAAGACTTAAAGGATTCTGAACGCCACCATTCACATTCCACCTTACCGTGTGCCCCCTTCAAGGCCAAAGTTTAAAAATAAGTACTTAAAGGAGAAAAATTAAAGCAAGGGGGAATGATCCCTTAAAATGTTATAGAGAACGTCCACAGTTTTACACAGAGTTATGAGATGATCTGGAGAACAGAGGGAAACATGAAAAGCTTCATTCCTTATAGATCAAGTGGGACCAGCTCCTGTCTTTTTATTCAACACAAATAAGAAGCTGAGAAAAAGCAGACTTGAGGTCAAAAAGCTTAGAGGTGTTTTAGGCCTCTTTCGTCAGCATTACTGTCACATTAAGGAACCAATTTGTAAGCTTTGAGCAATAGCTCAAATAGAAACCTGTACAACTGAGTCAACAGTTTCTCAAGGGCAGATGATGAAGGTTTGTTAAGTGTTTTACAGTTAGATGGCAGCTCTCACCTACAGGTTTTGATCTTTGTGATCAAAGATGGATTTGAGCTCCTTTTTTTTTTTTTTTTTCTTTAATCAGTCTATACAATAGCCAAGTATGCTTCTCCAAAGAAGAAACTCCTGGTTGGTGATTTCAGAGCCTGGGGGAATCATGGAGTACTTGTCCTAGGGTCTGCGCCTTACTCAGAGGCAGCTGTTAACAGCAGATGTATTTCACTTAATAAAGAACTTGACAGTGATGCATGCAAGACTCTTCTCTAGAACTGCCAGAAAAAATCCTTGTGTGTGTTAGGGACTGTAAATGGAGAAGTAGAATCAATATAATTTGGTTGACTTTA
This sequence comes from Condylura cristata, assembly GCF_000260355.1. Classification (NCBI taxonomy): domain Eukaryota; kingdom Metazoa; phylum Chordata; class Mammalia; order Eulipotyphla; family Talpidae; genus Condylura; species Condylura cristata. The sequence goes on along the minus strand of NW_004567114.1, from coordinate 30,529,309 downwards.
CTAAAATTTTAAAATATTAAGATTTAACTGAATTACTTTTCTCAGCTAGAGATGGCATGAAAAACTTAGCAGAAGTGTGTTGTTGTTTAGTCTCTGCTTCTAGCCAGAATAATACTATAGACATAGAGCTTTAAAATCTATGTCTAGATTTTCTCCCTCCACAACCCTCTCCTTAGTACAAGTATATAGAAAGTAAACATGGGTCCTAATCTTGCTGAAACCTTTTTTATCATCTTTAGTCTGAACAATTTTGGGCAGAGAATTCTCAGGTGAAGTCCACAAAATTGTTCTTTTTACAACAGTTTGAAAATAGTTGCTAACTTCTCTCCAAAAGTAATCAGCTTTACCAGAATGTCATGGTCCAAACACAAGAAAACACAATTTGAAAAGAAAGGTTAAGAGATTTAAACAGACATTTTCACAAAAGACGAATGGCCCATGACCACATAAAAACATGCTCAATATTTTTAGGCAGAAGGGAAATGCAAATTAAAACCATAATGTAACACCACCAAAATGACTAAAATTAAAATGACCAGCCACACCAAGTGTTTATGATGCTCGAAGCACTGGACCTTTTCATATTATTGGCATGAGTGCAAAATGTGTAGGTGGTTTCTTTTAGGACTAAGTATACATGTCTATGACCCAGAAGTTCTTAGATATTTACCCAAGAAAAATGAAAACTTGGCTCCATAAATGAAAAGCAGAGCCAACCACAGTGGATTTTGAATGACTGATGGAATAAAAGAATAGAGAATTTTTTTTTTAGCTTGAGGTTTGGAGTATTTTCCTTAGAGTGAACACCTACAATAGGGAATATTATCCTAAGCCGATCATACTTCTTAGCTCTGAAAAATACCCACTATTTTTCATGAGTAAATTCTGCTTATTATTGTTTTAAAATCTATACTATTGTGTGTGGGGGTGTGTACTTTCATCTCTTCCTGGCAAAACAAACCATTTATCATCATAGGGTCATTTCATTTTATTTCTAGTAATACTGTTTCTCCTATAGGTATTTAATCTGACATTACATTAATGTAACATTTCTTCTGATTAGTTGGTATTTGCCTTATATCTTTTTTTTCATTCTTTCATTTTCTCCTTTTTTGGTAATTATGTTAGGTTTGTGTCTTATAAAGAATAAATAGTTTAATCTCTCTCTTTTTTAAAACTAATTGAGATCTACCTATTATCCTCTCCCCCAATTTCATTCCTCCACCTTCTGTTTTGGAAGACAAAACCTCTCTGTAATAGTGTTTAGGGCCCTCCCTGGTGGCGCAGCGGGTTAAAGCACAGCCCTGAGAAACTAAAGCCACTTCAGCATGAGTTCGATCCCCACCCTGGAGGTGACCCACATGGCAGGGCAGACTTCTCTGGACCCACCCGCTGCTCCCCTCAGCAGTGTACTTTATCAGTCAGCCTGTTCTGCTCCCTGCTCTGTGTCTGGTGAATCTTCTCACTGCTCCTGCACCTCTCACCTGTACCCAGTTGTGTATGCATAAATAAATAAATCTTTAGGAAAAAAAGTGGTTAGACGTGGAATGTAATAATACATCTGTATAGCAGGGAAAAGTCAGCTATAGCTTTACCTTCCTGTGCAAAGAAAGATTTAGATGTCTTTTTGTTTCTCTTTTCAATATATTTTAGGAAAAATGTTTTTTCTGTGTTTTCATTAACTAGATATTATTAATTGTTCCCATATTGTTTCTATAATTTACCTTCATATTTATAATTTTTTTACTCACCATTTTCTTTTATACCTCAGCTCACCCTTTGAGGATCACTTTCCTCCTCCTTGAAGTGTATATCTTTTAAAAGTTTATTTAGTGAAGTATTTGGTGGTGAATGATTGCAGTATTTCTAGAATATTTTAATTTTCTCTGTGTTTTTAAGTTTCACTGGTGACACAGACTCTCAAGAGTTTCAAGGAACTTCACTCATCAGTTAGCTCAGCTTTTTCTGCTGCTCGTGAAAGCCTCCCAGAGGGATTACTGGACTTTTCCAGCACCCCTGGAGCCTGCCAGATAGAGCGCAGTTTTTTAGCCTGATAGGGAAGATGTGTCTGCTCTGCCCATATTTGTCTCCAGAATTCCTGGCTGTTTTGATCACTGTGGAAACCCTTTTTTATTAGAAAAGTCGCTTTTCTCTTTTACCTGTTTACCTGGAGTTACGTCATTCTTCCTACCTGGCCTGTCCTCACCTAGGCTTCTGCTTCCCTTGGTCTAGGTTCTAATATTCTGTCAAAGCCTAAATTAAGTGCCATTCTACCAAGGAGCCTTTTCTGACCACCCCAATGTGCAGGGACCTTCTGCCCTTTCTCTCACACCTATAGGGAGAACTGAGCCTCAGTGTGTGGTGCTTGTTACTTCACTAGAATGTAAGTCCATCTCACCAGGAGTCTCCAAATTTTTTTGATTATGCATATATAGCAGTGAACAGTTATTGAGCTTATATATGTATATATGTGTGTGTATACACACACGTGTGTATATATGCACATATGTGTATATATATGCACATGTGTGTGTATATATATACACACATATATACCCCAATTTATATGTGTGTGTATATATGTGTGTATATATATACCCAAATATATATTTCCTTATAAAATTTATATAAATACATACTATTAAATGTATTATATATAGTATTGTGTTATAAACACTCTAAAATATTCACAAAAATGAAATTAAGAACACGAGAAACAAATAAAAGGGCAGTATGGCCCTCCCTGGTGGTGCAGCATTGCAAGCGAGCCACAGCC
>NW_004567114.1:30458126-30526327 GCF_000260355.1 Condylura cristata | reverse complement strand
GTCCATCTGCCTGTTCTGCTCCCCACTCTGTCTCTGGTGAATCCTCTCACCACCCCTGCACCTCTGGCCTGCATCCCAGTTCTGTACACATAAATAAGTCTTTAAAAAAAAAAAAAAGGACAGGTGGTTTCTTCCTGCACCCAGAATAATGATTTTATGGCCTTCTTGGAGTAGGCTTTACTCTGACTGCTTGGTGTTTTTGACCCCAGTGCATAGTGACATTTGAAAGTATTTGATGATGATGATGATGGTACAGCTACTCAGTGTTAAAGTGTTGTGGTCAAGAAGGTGAATGTTAAGTTCTTCAGCCTTCTCTCTTAACTCTGAGCACTGACATATTATTGTTTACTTTTCTTTTAACACATTTCCCATTTTTTTCTACTTCACCTCCCCTTCACTTGTACTGAAAGTCTTACCTTTGTCATCTTTAAGAGAAGTGGTTCTGATTTCTCCATGTCTGGTTACAGCTCTCTCTCTCACACATGCACAGAATTTGTATTATGTATAGTAATAGGTGTTCAGTAAGACTCCAAGACAGAATAGGTTTAGAGGTATTGAAGGTTATTCTCTGTTTTCACACTGGTGGCTCTGCTTCCATCACAATGCCCAGCACATAATGTCCCAAACTCTCAGTTCAGTAAGCATATGGTGAAGAGGGAAGGAAGAGATTGGGTGTCCTTAGAGCCCAGAAGGGGACCAAGGTCATAGCAAAGGAGGATGGTGTGCAAGCTAGTGTCCAAAATAGCAAAATATTCCCTCACCCCAAAAGTGGTTGGCGAATTGAATGACAGCTTAGGATTGAGAGGTCTGTTGCTCTTCATTTCTGCATGAACCCCAGTGGTATTTTGCATTGTTATATATTTGAACGCTAGGCTTACTAGAGTATGAGAAACACCTTAATTAAAGCTAAAACATCCAGTATGTTGTTAATATGGTGTGTTGCACTGGTGCTAAATACTCCAGAAGATGAGACTTTCATCATGTCTTATCCAGCTCCTTGGACTGTTCTTGCAGACATCTCTACTCTTCCTGGAAAATTGTAAAACTCTGATTTAAGAATACACACTAGGTGGTAATTCAAAGAAAGGACCCTTGGAAGAGTTTTTAAGAAAAGAGAATTCATGTATTCTTGACAAGTGGATGTCCTCTTTCTGACAGCATAAGGATAAAAACCTGGATCATAAAGGAGGGGAGTCATTGTTGATCCAAAACTCTGCTTTTGTCAGATGCTTCCAGTCCTCTCAACACCAAATTTTTATTTATACTGTCTTAGAAGAAAGGCAAAATGAGTGTAATGCCTTCATCTCTTAAATTTTCTTTTTTTCCTGTTTTAGACATAATATAATCATCAAAAACAAACCCAAAACCTGCCTAGTAGCCACGATACATGCTTCTAAATTATTAGCTTCTGACAGGAAGTGACCACATGAGGTAAATGACATTTGACTAAAATAGCTGTCTCCTTGTTATTTTTTAATTATATATATATATGTGTATATACATATATATTTAAAAAGCTGGCTGCATTAGTGTTTCAGGAAATTTGGCTGAGTGATAAAATCATTTTGCCTTCAGTATTAGGTTTTTAATTAGTTTGTTTACAATGAGCAATGGTGTAACAGTTTAAAAAATCCTGTTGAGTCAGCAACGTGAGGGAGACCGCATTGCCCTCATTCCAGACATGTAGCTGGAGAAGGAAATAATCAAGCTTCATAATTCTTGTGGCTGATATCCTATAACGAGTCTCTAAAATCATAAAATCAGAACTTGAGTGTTTTGAAAGGACCTCAGAAATCTACTAGTGGAAAAGAAAAAAAAATGGAAAGGGAAATGGAATAAGCCAAACTACAGGGCAGGATTCTTTTAGTCCTCAGCAGGAAACACATGTTTATCTGGAAAAGATTTCAGTTGGACAGGTTGTTTGTATAAGAATCTTTTTTTTTGAGGAAGGAAGACCAACCTGAGCTTGAAGCCTGGGGTGGGGGTGCAGAGAGCAGTTCCTAAATTTCAAGTGAATGAGGAAAAATGTAAAGGTTTTAAACAGGGAAGCCCTACTTTCACAGGGATGGCATTAACTTAGTTTCCAATGAGTTGTAATGCAGTTCATTTTTATTAGATATGAAGGTTAAATGGTAACTTTAATTGATCACTTAAAAAAAGTATGGAGCACTTAAGTTCACAAAAAACCTGCACATAGTTGTTTATAGCCACTTTTTTCACAATTGCCAGGAATTAAAGGACCAAGATACCTTTTAGTAGGTGAATGGATAGAGTCATACTACATCCAGACAATGGAATATTACTCAGCACTTTAAAATAAAACAACTACCATCTCAAGCCATGAAAATACATGGATGGAATTAAATGCACATTAGTTGGGAAGAGTCAACCTGTTTTATTTTTGACAAAAAAAAAAATGTATGTGCCATTTGATGAGAAAGGTTGAGAAAAGGAGAACCTATTCTTATGTGGGGGTAACAGCTATATGTTGGAACCTTTGTATCTGCCCCTCAATTTTATTATAAAACTAAAACTGCTCTAAGAAAATAAAGTTTTTTTTTAAATTTATTTATTTATGCATACAGAACTGGGGTACAGGCCAGAGGTGCAGGGACGGCGAGAGGCTTCACCAGAGATAGAGCGGGGAGCAGAACAGGCAAATGGAAGAAGTACATTGCTGAGGGGAGCAGTGGGCGGGCCAGAAGAGGTCTGCCGTGCCATGTGGTCTCCTCTAGGGCAGGCGGGAATTGAACTCATGCGGAAGTGGCCCCAGGTTCTCGGTGCTGTGCTTTAACCTGCTGCGCCACCAGGGAGGGCCAAATAAAGTGTTTTAAAAGAAAAGATATGGAAAGGTGTTTTGGGTGAAATGTAATTGGCAAAATAGCACCCTAGAGCATGAGACCTTTTATGTAGGATGATGTGTGCACACTATATATGTTGTATAGGATATTTGGTATGTTCACCAAAATAATCACAGTGATGATTTGCATAGCACAATTCAAGATAATTTTTTTTTAAAGATTTATTTATTTGTGCATACAGAACTGGGGTACAGGTCAGAGGCTCAGGGGCGGTGAGAGGCTTCACCAGAGACAGAGTGGGGAGCAGAACAGGCAGATTGACGAAGTACATTGCTGAGGGGAGCAGTGGGCGGGTCAGGAGAGGTCTGCCGTGCCATGTGGTCTCCTCTAGGGCAGGCGGGGATCGAACTCATGCGGAAGTGGCTTCAGATTCTCAGTGCTGTGCTTTAACCCGCTGCGCCACCAGGGAGGGCCTCAAGATAATTTTTAAAGGAAACTTTTTCCTTAATAGTTTTCTCTATCATTTGTATTTTCTATAACGATCCTATATTATTGTTATAAACTACAGGGCAGAAAGAGACATTTTATATGTCACCTCTGCTCAGACAGCTGAATACCCACTAGGGCTTCATTGTCCTCTTATGTTAAAGTTCAGAAGGTTATCAGAGAACGGAAGATACCATAAGTGGGACATTTTCTCCCCAGGTAAATTTAATAATGAAAGAAAAATTGCTAGATAATTGAAAAGAGTTTCCATTTTTATGAAAGTCAAGACTCTTGAGCGTAAGCTTGGGTTGAAGATGATGCCACATTGAGAGATGTTCCAGATAATAAGGATGATTATGAATGATGGAAATGCACCCAGTTCAAATTCATGGGACCAGAAACACCTTTCTTCCTGTTCGCCAAACCTGGTGATCATGTTCCACTGGGAAGTATTTCATTTTTATTAAAAAAAAACTGAATAAAGAAGTGGCACATCAAGGACTATTCATGGATGAAACAAGTGGAGGGAGTGAAATGTTTGTAGAACTACAGTGAGAGTAGAAATTCTTACACTTTTCACAGAAGGGAACTATAGAATTCTTGCATTCGATCATGAGGAGCATGAGAAAACTTCTGTCATTAAATTATGTGTTCAGAAAGGAGTAGGCATAATAATAGTTGAAGATGATTATTTTAAGATTTTTCTGTTTCTATTTTATCTCATTCCAGAGTTGGAAGCAGCTTGTTAGGAAGTATTTATGGCAACAAAAGATAGAAAGAACTCAGGACTAAGTTCTTTGACATGCTATATACAGGTGCTCTGCCTGAATTTTTCCTCCATGAAAGAAAAATGGAGATGCTGGGAAATTAATACCCATTTCTCTCTAAGCAGCCTCCAGCCAGTGAGGGATGGCAATGGAAACTAGAGGAGAAATAGCCCAGTTTCCTCCTCTCTTGAGGATGTTCTGCCAACTCCTTGAGATCCCTCAAGGAATTGAGAGAGGGTTAAGAAGGAAAAGGATGTGTGAGGAGTTCCTGAGAATCACCTGCGTTGGGTCAGGAAGCTGGCATTGGTGTCTGCAGAACTGACTTAGTAGAGGCATGTAAGGTTTCCTGACTTAATTAAAGGAGGCCATGTCCTCTCAGATGGACAGCTGGGAAACCCTGCCACCTGGGAGATGTGCTAGAGCTTGTGGCTCAAGAGCTTTGGCTCCAGAATCCACTTTCCCTTGAGAACTCTCACTTTTTGCTAGGATGTACAATCTACCATGGCATTCCCAGAGGCGGTTACTCCCCTTTAGTGCACTCTCTGGACCATGTAAATTGAGCCGCGTGGCAGAAAATGAAATGTACACAGAATAATGCATAGAGATGGTCTCTTATGATCTTATATGTGTGCTGTCACTTCTGGACTTACTCCAAGTCTGCCTCTGTTTGCCTCTGCAGAATCTTGTGGAAACTTTATTGCTGGGGCCTCAAATCCTGACCCCAGAGCATGAGGGCTAGGGAAAAAACTAGTCTCCCACCCGACGAAGGCCCTTCTGAAAGCCATTTTGCTGTCTGAGTACTTCCTCATGAATATTAAACCGTGGGAATATAACCTGCTGGCAAACACCCACACCCATGACCTTCCAGTGGTTCAAATGGGACAACTAGAGTAAGTGTAACTCCATGCAGGAGTTTCATATAGATTATACCAGGGGAACCACCTCCCTGCAGAGTGTGACATGACCCAGCCCTCATTACATAAGAGTAACTGGAAGGATGAAGGCTGGATTGCAGAGGGGAGCAAAGTTATGTAGGGAGATGAGTTAGGAGATTTTCATGTAGTCTCAATGAGGGCAGAGGAGGCAGGAGTTATATTCAAAGGAGGAGCTCAGTCAGGTCATAGTACGTTTCATAGAACTTGACGATTCATCGATTGTGGGTGGAAAAAGAGAATCTGAAGACATCTTTAGTTTTTTTTTTTTTTTTTTTTTGATAACTAAGAATAGTGGCATTATGATCTAGGAGGAAGAGTGAGCTGAAGAGATAGGGAAGTGGGTTCAACCTCCAAATGTAAAGCTTTAGGCACTTTGGGATATCTTAGTTTTGAGAAACTGCTTAGAAGTAAGTTTAAGAGGTAAGGGTGGGGGATGGGTGAAAAAGGGGAAGGATGTCAAAAGGTACAAACTTCCCATTGTAAAACAAATAAGTTTGGGTATATAATGTACAGCATGGTGATTACAGTTAATGTTACTGTATTAGCTCTTTGAAAATGCTGAGAGAATAGATCTTAAAAGTTCTTATAAGAAAAAAGCATCATGACTCTGTATGCTGTTGGAAGCTACCTAGACTTACTATGGTGATCATTCTGCAGTATAAAACTATATAAACTATGATAAAACTATAAAACCATGATATTGTACACCTGAAAGCATTCTTATCAATTATTCTATTTCAATTGAAAAACAAGAAATAAGTTCAGTAGAGAAAAGCCAAAGCCAGAGCTGTGATGGGGACTCCTCAGAATATGAGGTCCGTGAGGAAATGAGCATGCATCTAGAACGACCAGAAGAATGGTGTGGAAAGGACCTTGGGACACACAAATTTGCAGTTTGAATGGAAGAGAAGAGCTGGTGAAGGAGACAAATTGTAGATGGCGAGAAACAAGGTACTCGTGTTGGAATCAAAGTTCCTTTCTTCAAGGACTGAGAAGGGGCAAGTTTGTGCTTTAACAGTACTCAGAGATACTAGAAGCTCTGGAAGGCACCAAGAAGCAAGGAGGAGGTTGTGGAATGATGGGGGATCTGAGCTCACTTCACATAACAGTGGGGTGAGAGGCCCCTGATAGGCCCCTTTTCTGCCCACAGAGAGGATGGAGAGTCCTGACTGAGATGTTTCAGCTTGCCCCGCTGCTGTGAGTCCTGAGTCCTGTTCAGGACTAGGACAATCTAGAACTGTTTTTCTCTCCTCTTTTGTTGATGATACCATCCCCAGAGATTGTATATGGTAGGTGTTTATGTAGTTTAGACTTCCTCAGAGGGAGCCAAGCCCCTGAGAAACACCTGTGGTGAACTGTGCATAACTCCTGCAGAGTCAGGCCTCATAATATATCAAGTCTAATCACTGGATCTGAATTTGGAAATAGCTATGAGTCAGGTAGTTAAGCTCATTTCAAAAAACAGAAGACTCTGACACTGTACAGTGCCTTGGGTGAGGGCGGGGGGCGCTTGCCATCTTAAAATATCAACACTCTGTTGCATCCTTTGTCCCCCCCCTCCTGGCAGGAAATCCGGGAACTCTCTCCCTATCCTGGTTCACCAGGTTCTCCTTCCTCTTTTCCAAACAACTGCTAATCTCAGCCCATTTGTGCTGTCTTCCTTAATTACAAGAGGACTAGATATGCAACTCCTTTAATCTCCCCTCACTCAGCACTCAATGCTCTCACCCACAGCTGCTGTGTTCTTGTAAAGACTCACTTGAGTTATGTATTTGCTTAATATGTAACTTTACCTTTCTCTTGTCTCTATCATTATTGTCTCAGATAGGGATCCTCTAAGTTTAAATTCTTCTGCATTGCTTCTTCTATGCATTGTCTGCTTGTATGTATTGCTCAGATAGTTGCTCTGTAGTAAATTTGATGGAGTAAGCCAAACTCTCTAGTTATCTTATGTCATTACCTCTTAGGGATGGATTTTAGAAATATATACTTTCTGGTATTTTCTTGGCTAGTAACTTTTGGTTAAGTTTAAAGTTTTCTTGTTTGTTTTTCTCACAGTTATTCCCTCCACAGGCACTGATGATAAAACAAATATCTCAGGAAGAAGAAGAAAGACATTTGATAGTACTACTTGGTAATTCAACAATAATAAACAGTCTGATGTCCCCGCTTCTGCCTTGGCTACTTGACCTCACTTAACCTTCCTGTTAGTTTCTGTTTCCTCACCAGAAAATTTATTACTTTCTAGGGATTGCAGGAGACCCAAGTTAATAAAGGACACAGTGCAGTGTGGTAAACTCAAGAGCCCTGGGATGAAATCAAGGGTAGCGGAGTCTAGTCTAATGGTAGCTATGGTATTAGCTAGCAGGGATCACTGGGGGCCCATTATTTCACTTCTCTAGCTATTGACTCTTCTTCTAGCTGTTAGGTCATGGAATTAAAAATCCTCCCTATTCCTGGGCTCCATGAGCAGCAGTTGTTATAGGTGACACTTAGTTACTACTTGCCAGATACTTTTCTAATTATGATGCTTTTATTTTACACTGACTCAAAGTTCTTTCTTTATGCATGCTATATCAGTAAGCATGAAAATTAAAAGGTGCTGCCTTTTTAATATGCTTAAAGTCACTTGAAGGAGTTACAACCCATGGTTTGGCTCACATCTTATTTCTGCATGGAATATAAAGCTTTAACTTAGGAAGGCAAAGAAATATTTGCTCTTTTAGAGATAAAATTAGGACAGTTTTCCCAATATCAGAGACATTCCTTCCCTGCAGAGCCTCATATTTCAGCAGCACATGTTTCAGTCCAGCATGACTGTCTGCAACGAAGACTTCCCTGGGGTGGTTTGGTGGCTCCTAGTCACTTGTGCATTTGAAGATTATCAAAAAGCATGTGTGGGATAACAATCAGATTTAATGAAATGGAATTTTATTTCAAAATAGTTCACTCAAATCTTCATTATATTTGACTTAATTACTCTCCACCCTCTTGATGGGATAGCTTGTCAAAAGCAACTCCCAATAAGAGAGGGCCCCAGCTCTGCTCACCTCTGGAGATTGGAATGTAAGTTTCCATGCTGGGCCCTGTGCCAGCTTCCTATTTACTTAGAGACATTGAGCATTGCTGGAGCAAAACAGAAGTTGTGATGCAAGTTTTGGCTGCAGAGCATGTTAGGGTAGCCTGACATGTTCAGCCAACATGTGATCTGAAAGGTTTCTGAAACCCAGGTTTAATTTAAGGCACAACAAGGTTAAATAGTCTTTTTTTGGGTGCTTTTAACTTAGTCATAAGTCAGCAAGAGGTTGAGCAAACAAGGAGGAAGCCCTTTCTGTGCTGTGTCCAGAGGGGTCCAGTCTGCACTCAATGAACACAGATTTCTTCCAGTGGGTGGTGTCATTCAAGGGAATAGTGACAGCAAAAGTCACTTGAAGCCCCAGTTTTCTTTCATGGTCAGGCATCTTGCAGATCCCCAGGTGTGTGAGGTGTTCATGGGTGTGTATATATGTTGCTGAACAAAAAGGGGCATATGTAGAATGCAGAAAAGCAAGAAGTAAGTTTAGTTAAGATGATGGCACAAGAGGTGCTTGTGAGTATCCTGGATAAGGGAAAGGGCTGAGGTTCACTCCCAGGAACAGAGGGAACAAGTCTTTTATCTTGATTCAGGATTTTAGGGAGACCACTTAGGCACCTTAGGGAAGGTGAAAGGCAGGAGCAGAGAGGCATTAAGAAATATACCAAGGGGTGGACAGCTACATGCGGTTTCTTCCTAAATCCATCTGGGTATTAGGAATCACCTGTTAAGAAATCATAGCCTGTGTTGCTGCTATGGTAATACTGTTGAAGAAGAGAAATGGGATACAATTCATGCAATATTAAAAATGCTAGTAGTTGACCTTTTAATCAATCTTCATAGTATTAAGGGATTAAATAAGTAAATTCTTGGTAATTAGACCCCCCCTGGGAGAATTTAATTTGTGTCTAGATGTGATAAGTGTTTAGTAATTCAATATATCTTTTGCTTTGGCCAGTGTAGCTGGGCCTCAGATTGGCCATGACCTACGTTAGCTACTAGGTGATACCTTTTGGCTAACTGTTATCATCTTGTCAACAAAGGAACCTTAAAATACATTCACTTTATTGTTACTCAGGCTCCTGTGAGTATTATGAAAGAAAGTGGTATAATGGAGTGATTTCTGTGCTTATGTCCAGACTTAGAAGGGTTTATATACCCACAGGAGGGAGGTGTTGAGGACAGATGGGAAACCTGAGAATAAAAGTAATTTCACTCCTTGCCAGAGAGTTTATACACACACACACACACACACACACACACTATTGAAACAGATACAATTTTAACTGTGAAGGAGTCTCTGAGTGCATTGATGTTCAACCAATTTCATTTTGGCTATTTCTATATTTCATTCTCTGAGATTTCTTGTGCAGACCCTAGTTTTTGTGGTTGGAAGAATGTAGCAATTAATATCCACATAGTACACACGCCTGTTCCTAGAGTATCTGTTAAACAAAAGGAAGAACCCTGAAGCCAGTGGAGCAGAGTTTTGCCTCTGTTTACACTGTTTACTTTTTTCTTATGGTTACATCCAAATCTTTATAATCCATTTTGAGTTAGTTTGTGTATATGGTTTTAGACAGTGGTTTAGTTTCATTCTTTTGCATGTGGGTCAACTTTTATCCAATGTATACGCTTGACTTCTTTGTAATAGAAGAACCTCTGCCCATAAAAGTAGGCTTATATTTCTGGACTCTTACTTCTATTTCACTGGTCTGTGTGTCTGTGTTTATTCCAGTACTATACTCTGTAAGAATGGCCTGTATCAAAAAGACCAGAAAAAAACAAGTGTTGGTGAGGGTTTAGAGAAAAGGGAACCTTTGTATGCTATTGGGGAGAGTGTAGACTGTTCTAGCCCCAATGGAAAACAGTGTGAAGTTTCTCAAAATATTAAAAATAGATCTACCATATGACTCAGCAATTCTGTTCCTAGGTATCTACCTGAAGAATACAAAAACACTAATTTGAAGAGAGCTATAGGCACTCTTATGTTCACTGAAGACCTGTTTACAATAACCAAGTTCTGGAAACAGCCTATTGCCCAATAACAGAGGAGTGAATTAGATAGAGGTGGGATATATACACAGTGGAATATTGCTCATTACTAAAATAATGGTGAAATTTTGCCATTTGGGGACAACATAGATGGAACTGGATGGCATTTTGCTAAGTGAAATAAGTCAGAAGGGGAAAAGCAAATATCAGATGGTTTCATTTAATGTACACTATGAAGAAACAAAACAACGGCCAGACAGACCCCACCAGTAACAAACCCTAGAAATCTGACTGTAGAATTGCAGCTAGCTGAGGGGAGGGCAGAGAGGGGCCCAGTGCACTGTGGTGGTAGACTGTGGGTGCCTTGATGGTGGGTATGGTGTGGTAAGATGTATCTGAAGAGGTGTGTCCATACCCCTGAGTTACATAGGGTGTTGTGAAGGAATGTCACCTCAAAATAAAAATGCAAGCACACTTTTTTTTTTTTTTTTAAGATTTATTTATTTGTACATACAGAACCAGGGTACAGGCTAGAGGCTCAGGGGCGGTGAGAGGCTTCACCAGAGACAGAGTGGGGAGCAGAACAGGCAGATCGATGAAGCACACTGCTGAGGGGAGCAGCGGGTGGGTCAGGAGAGGTCTGCCACACCATGTGGTGGGTCAGGAGAGGTCTGCCACACCATGTGGTCACCTCCGGGGCAGGCGGGAATCGAACTCATGCGGAAGTGGCTTTAGCTTCTCAGTGCAGTGCTTTAACCCGCTGCGCCACCAGGGAGGGCCCACAAGCGCACTTTTAAATTTTTGACACATATTGTCAAGTTCATCTCCAAAAAAGCTTATTTCTGAAATACCTACAAGTGTTGCATGCTACTGTGTTAGCTCTGTGCTAACACTTGAATGCGTTACATTATTCAGTCCTCGATAACCCTGTGAGGAAAGGTCTGCCTGGTTTATACATGGGAATGCTGAGTCTTAGCAGGGCAGCAGCCAGAGGTGGGGAGTCGGGGCTGGAGCCTAGCTGTACTCCTACTGACAGTATGGATGGAGGAGCCTACTTCCACACCCTTGTAAGAAAGAGCACCCAGGGCAGTCTTTATGAAGATTTGCCAGCTGAAGGAACGAATCATCTCCTTGTTCTTACATGTCCATTTCAAATAGGATTGAACATCTTGGTATGTTCATTGTCTTCTTTGCTTTTATAGTTATATGAATTGCCTATTCACATCCTCTGCCCATTTTTACTAGATTGTTCATCTTTTTACTTACTGCTTTACACATATTATAAACACTTACCTGTCTCTACAAATCCTTTTTCCTCCAGTTTGTGTCTTTCAGTTTTCTGTTTTGTATCTGTTGTCAGATAGAACTTTAAATTGCAAATATGGAACCCTTATGGGTTTAGAGTTTTGTTATCCTTAATCCATCCTAGGAATATATATATTTCATTATGTTTTTTTCCCTATTATTTGCTCCCTAGTGTATCTCTGAAATTGTATAAAGTGAGATATTTTCCAAAAGACTCCCTAGTTGTTGTCTGCATACCATGTATTGACTAAGCCATTTTCACCATTTGAAATATGTCTTTTTTTAGCCAAATTGATTTCTAGTTTTGGACTCTTCTTGAGATGGTAGCATGCTTTTTTTTTTTTAATTGTTGTAACTTCAGCATATGTTTTAGCATGCAAAGCAAGTCCTCCCTTACTGAAATTTATGGACAGTTTTTAAATATTTATGATAGCAAATGAACTTTGAAGATAAAGATCAAGTTTAAAGCATTCTTATGTTATGCATTTTTCCTAACTAAGAACTTCATGTTTCCATATCTCTTTATATTTGTCATTTGGTTTTTATAGCTTTCATTATAAAAATCTAGTACTTCTGATACATTATTCCTAGATAGCTTAGTTTTTATAACTCTCAGTGGGATTTTTTGAATTGGATGTTCAAAATAGTTCTTTTGATATGTTAGATATCTGTTGACTTTTAGTTGATTTATTATTGCCTGTATTACTAATCTGTTTTTAATAGATTTACCATTCAGCTTGATGCTTTTGACATGTGTGCATAATGTTTTACTCATATTAAAGAAACAGACTTTTAGGTTTACTTTTCAAAGGGATTTTTTATTGAATTGCAAATTTTAATCAAGTGCCTTTTCAATATCTAACTTATAAAAGCCATTATGTTGCACTGGACATATTTTGTTATATGCCCTCATTTTCAAAACAACTTTTTCAGGCAAAATTTTATTTTAGCAGAATGCTATATATTTGATTTAATGGTTTTCATAATACAGTTTTAAATAGGATATTTTAAACAAGTATTTGACGCTTCACCTGTTTCTCAGTTGCATCTCCTAGTATGTTGATATTCAAATTATTCTTTGTTAAAATGTCCATTGTGTCATTATCTGTATCAAATTTCTTTTGCTCAGCTGTCATTTGATCTTAACTCTGCTACTGCCTTATCTGTCACAGACCCTAGGTGATACTCTAGCCATTCTAGCTTCACTTTCCACAGATGGCATGCAAATTCTTCATCTTCTGCAAGACTTTCAGTTTTACCTTGTGGTTAGTTTATGCTGAAACTGAGACATTCACTACATACCATTATTTGCATCCAGAAAACTAGGAAGCCAATGTGGTAGTCAGGAATAAATTCTTTTATTAAGTAGAAGGCACATTTATGTTGGGGACTAATTATAAAATACTAATAGAAACCCATAAAATGACAATACTCATTCATATTTTCTATGTTTTCCTGTTTAATTTTTAACTACACAGATGTCAATAATGAAAACCTCTCCATAAGTATTTGAGTGAGCTTGATGTATGAACAAAGGGATATTTTTTCTGAAGTATGTAACTAGAATTTAGATGATCCAGAAATTTGATTTTTATATTTTCATTAACCTGTAACATAAAGCTAGCATTCTTTCATTCATAAATAAATTATAGTAATAGTAGCAGCATTTACAATGTCATAATAGAAATCACATATTTTCCTATTAAATTATAAGTATTTATAGGTATTTTTAAATACAGCTTACTATTTTAAAATTAGGTCTTCCACTAAGTGTTTAATTAAGTTATAGAGCAAATAATATTCTTATTTAAAATATATTTTCATACTTTGTTTCCTTTTTAACCTTACATATTTTATATTTCGATTAGAAAGCTGTATTCTGACACATTAAACAAGGGTCTATGATATAAAAATGATTATGAAATCTTTATTCTTTTTTCTTATCATGGGATATATCTGTAACAGATTTTAGTCCTAAGGTTGTAGCCATAATTTCCTTCTAAAAATGGGTGTGTTCTTTCTTTCTCTATTTGAAATGGTTTAAGCACTCTCACTTTTTATGCCTTTAATGACTTAAAATAATTCACTGGTGAAGCCATCTGGGCCTGGGTGGTTTTTAAGAATCAGTCTTTAGCAAGCTTTCTCAAATTCTTCCCCAAGTATGCTCTATTTGGCTTGTGTAGTTCTTCAGTTAGTTTTATACATCTGTATTTTCATGGAGATTCTACTTCTCTTAGGTCTTAAAATTTATTAACAAATTATTCTTGCATGATTCCTTAAATTTCCTTTATATCTTCTCTCACTAGTGGCCTAGTGGGTTAGGGTTCTGGCACTCTCTTTGTGCCAGTGATTCACTGAAAAGCATTATTGATGTAGTAATCTGATTAATTGCCAGTCTCTATATACTTTAGAAAAGTTCTAGCACATTAGATAAACAATATCCTTGATTGCTTTCAGATGATGGTGCAGCTCTCCTCAGATTGGGAAATTCATAATTCATTTTAGAATTCATTGAAGTCATTTCAAGTTCATTTTAAAACTTCAGATTTCTAAAATACAAGGTTAAAAAAGAAATTTTGCACCTAGTCCAGGTTAATTTCTCCCCATTCCCAGCCTGCAGAGGTGATGCTGGGACTGGTCTCGCACAGTTCTCTCACTCTCTATACTGTGGCCACTTCCCTTATTTGGTGTGTGAGGACAGCAGCCTAAAAGGGGACAACAAGATACTCTGCTTCCCCTGTCAGTAGTTGAAGCCTACCAATGGGCCAGAGTCTCAGCAGCTGCATGGGGGCCAGGAGACCTGCTGATGTCAGACGCTGGAGCATTGGAACTCGAGGAGACCCATGGAGACAGGTCTAGGGTAGCCAGTTACAGCCATGTGGTGAGAGTCTCAGGCATCACATAGACCTAACTCAAGCTGAGTCATTTACTATAAAAGCATGATAACTTTGTGCATCTAGAAGAAAAAATAATGATTTGGAGAGTATTTGAACTATCACACTTTGTCATACAAAGGTGCAGTTGGATTCATCTTTTTTTTTTTTTTTCTTTTCCATTTCCAGCTACTCTCCAGAGGGACCGAATCTTCAAACATTTTACTAGGAAGCGCCAAAGGGCGATGCGAAGGAGAGTCCACCAGATCAACGGACACAAGTTCATGGCCACATACCTGCGGCAGCCAACCTACTGCTCTCATTGTAGGGAATTTATCTGGTAAGAGTGCCCTGGTGGCTCATCTCCTCTGGTGCTCTGTGTTTTCAGGAGAATGTAAAGTTACTAGAAATTGCTTTAGGGTCTGATTTTTGCCTCTTTAATATATTTACCCAGAATTTTGATTCCTGTGGGAGAAAAAAAAGTCAAGAGAATTTACAGTTTAGATTTTTTTCTTTTCCTAACCATTTTGGTAAAAGTGCTAATGAGCCGTGGGCTGGTCACATGCAAATCAGAGAGAGGCTAACTGGTGAATATAGAGTCAATAAATCATACAATCAGCTCCTGAAAAAGAGAGGAAAAGCAATTATGAAATTAGTAGAAATTGTTTCAGGCACACAGTAGTCTTCTGTGTGGTTGTATGTAGCTGAAGGTAACAGGTTTTGTGATCATGTGCTGTGATTTCTGGCATTTAGGAAGTAAGATAATTAATAGTTGAGAAACCTGAGATGATTTGGAGCAATCTTATATATACACGTGACTCAAGTTTAAGACTCAGAGGCAAACCTCTTATAAAATAAATTTAACTAATGGCTTCCTCAATTAGTGGCAACATTAAACATACTTATTTGAAAAACGGAGCAAGAACTACTCCCTTATCCAGAAACACATCTCAGAAGGAGGCAACATATTCATATCTGCAGCATCAAAAGAGATCTCTGTTTTTACTGCATCTTTTATTTAGTGAAGTCAATGCTAAGTTCAGAGTATCTTACCTGTGATGCTTATCTAAGATACTTAGATATCTAAGATACTTATCTAAACAGAGTATCTTAATTCAGAGTAATTTCTGAATATTAGTCAATTACTTCATATATTTTTGAGACTACTTCAGATTTTATATCTTAGAATCCAGGCTTAATCTTTCTAACATTTTTCATCAAGAATCATTTTGTCTGAACCCAAATGCCCTAAATTACTTACAGAGATGCCATAACCATTGCTTTCAGGAAAAAGTCCTATCACGCTTTCTACTGAGCAAACTCAAGCTTTGTCATCTTTGATCTTATTTTTTTTACTTTACTGTGTTCGGCTCTTTCTGGCAAACTAACTCCAATTCTCCCTGTGGTTGCCTGAATTGAAGAGGGCTGTATTGGCCTTTTATTTCGTGTTGCAAGATTCTGTCTTCCTCTTTTCTGTTACCTTCCTATCCCTAAGGCATTTGTGATGATGACCTGTGGCCTCAACTAACATTCTTCATGGAACTGATCTAGTAATTTCACTAACTTTTTCCTGTAGGGAAAAATCAACTCCCACCCAGCCAGCCTTGGCATGCATGGGTTCATCCACACATACACTCAGCCTTTGTATGTGAGTAAGAGTAGGGACTCTGGTATTCAGTCTCAAGCCCAGATAGATATGTGAACCCAGATTCCCTACAAAACCCATGACATCCCCTCATTTGCAAAATAGAGAAAAACATTTTATTTTCCTTCTGCAGTAAACTTTTACGTAGCAGAGTGCCAGCCATTAATTAAGTATTTTAGATTCTCAGTTCCTTTTGCTGTCACGAAAACCTTTGACGAGGTACTGGTATTATCCTCCTTTATAGATGAGGAAACAATGGTTCAAAGAAGATACCAGTGGGACCCAAATCATAGCCAGGCCGACTGACTCAGTCTGTGCTCTCAAGCCCCTTGCCATGTCTGCTGCCTCTCATGGCTTTTGTGAGGATTAATTGAGATGATGTAGGTCAACTGTTGGCTTGGTGTGGCATAAACTCTGGGCTTACTAAAGAGTGGTCTTCATTAATGAGAGCATGAATAATATCCCCATTACCCTGATATCAGGGAGAGACAGGGAAAACTGTGCGTGTGATAGTCATATTGTGTCCCACTTCTGTTCTCCCTTGGGTCCCGGGATGATGTGGGTATAGGAGGAGGGAGAGGACCTCAGGTCAGGTGGGAGACTGTGTGTATCTGCTTAATTCTGCACATCATTATGTTATGTGGAAGGGTGTTAAACCAGGCAGTGGAGTGGTGTGTGGGCTGCCTCAGTCCCATGTACAGAGGAGGGTTTTTATCACTAAGGATATGCAAGATGCCCATAGAGGTGGGCGGTCTGGGAATCATGTGCCCACCTGTTTATATCACCTGGAGCATTCTATTCCATCAGCTATTTCTCTGTGTCTGTGGTAACAGACAAGGACTCCAAAAGCACACGTTTTGCTTCTTCACTGAAATTGTGTTTTTCATAAAGGACTAGAGGATAAAATATGTTTTTTTAAGACAAATTTATTGCAACATTATTACTGAGATATTTGATGTTAATTTTTTTCTCTGTTGTCTTGAACAGGGGAGTTTTTGGGAAACAGGGTTATCAGTGCCAAGGTAAGAAAACTCTTCTAAACCTATGTTCAATCTTGTATCTTGTCCTGATATTATAAAATGATTAGACCTAGGGAAAACAGAATACATTCTATAAGCATTGTGGCAAATAACTCTGTAAATCAAGTCAGGCCCCATGTGATCACAGCTCTCCAGTGTTGGCTGGATTTTAACATATTTTAATCAGCACAAAGGGGTGTTTTCATTTCTAAATCTAGGAAACCTAATAAACTTTAATTTTTTTAAAGATTTATTTATTTATGCTTGCAGACCTGGGGTACAGGCCAGTGGTGTGGTGGGTGAGAGGCTTCACCTGAGACAGAGTGGGGAGCAGAACAGGCAGATTGAAGTGCACTGTTGAAGGGAACAGGAGAGGTCTGCCATGCCACGTGGGGCAGCTCCCTGGCTGGGGATCAAACTCATGCTATAGTGGCTTTGGAGAGCTTCAAAATGCTGTGCTTTAACCCCTGTGCCTCACCAGGGAGAGCCCATAAACTTTAATTTTTAAGAAAATTTCCTCTGCAACAACACAAACATACTAACAGATAATACCAGATAATACCAGTTTGTGAATAGCACCCTTGAATCTTGTTAAGTCTTGTTTTTATGATCCCATTGTCAGTAGAGATGAGAATTCTTCACTATACTGTTTTCTCTTTATGGGGAATAAAGGCTCTTATTTTTTTATTTTCTGATTTTTTTTTAAAAACCTTTGATAAATGCTCAAAATCTGAATCTTAATTTTGTATGTTACTTTGCATTAAATTATTTTTATTTCACAATTCTAAAATAAATCCAACTTGCTAGAATTGAAGTGAAGCAAAATGAAATAAAAATGGTAATGAACGAAAGAAATTTAGTCATAGTGGGCTTGTCTTTCCTTGAGCCTCCCTGTTACATCCTTGAGCATCATCATACAATTTATACACATAGTACCTGTCTTCTTGATTTACATTCTACATATGCAGGATGAGGAGAAGAAAGCCTGATTTTCCTTGGACAGGTTAATACATGCTTTTGGTTCTAATTTTGACTTTGAAATGTATGAATTTACTGAGTCCACAAATTTAGAAAAAAAATTGAATATATAATCAATAAGAGAGTAATAATTGACTTGATACTATTATTTCAGCCCCCAAAGAGAGTATAAGTTATAGGTCAGAGTTCACCTCCCTTTTTGGCTTGGACTTCCTCAGCCGGAGAGATGCCCTCTGATCCATCTCAAATATACAAAGATAAATTGAAAACCTCTTGGTAAACAAGATAGTTTTGAATAAGAATACATGATTTACAAAGTATATCTGTTGTTATTTCCTCTCAGTGATCTGTAGCACAGGATATTTGATAGGCTGATTTTCAGTGGGCCACTTGTGAAAAGAACAGGAAAGAACATTGGAGAAGACACATGATACTAATTTATTCATATCTTGCTAAGAAATATAAAACCAAATGCCCAGAAAGAGATATCTGCCATGCTAGTACTAATCAAATGCAAACAGACAAAGCAGATTTCAGAAGGAGGAAAATTATCAAAGAAAAGTTGGGGTATTATGTAATTACATGGGGGTCAGTTCTCCAAGGAGACTAATAATCTTTAACATGCATGCATCTAACAATAGAGCATCAAAATCCCTGACAGAACTGCAAGGAGATATAGCCAAATTGATTGTAATTTGAAACTTCAGTATCTCAGGAGCTGATAGACCCAGCAGGGAACATCAGGGAACATCAGAATATAGTTAATCTGATCAGCATTACTGTAGTTTGATCAAATTAAGCTGGCAATTAATAAGAGAATATTTGGAGATAAAAAAAAAGTTTAAATAGCACATGGATCAGAGGAGAATCAAGAGAAAATAAAGTATCTTGAACCAAGGGAAAATATATTTTTCAAAATATGCAGGATATAGTGGAAGCAGTGTTCAGTGGCAAATTCATAGCATTAAGCAAATATATTGGAATAAAAGAAGGTTCTACAAATTAAAAACATGTAAGTTTTCACCTTAGGAAACCAGAAAACAGAAATTTAAGCTTAAAGTGAACAAACAAGATTTCTGATTTAAAGTAGACATCAGTGAAATTGAAAAACACTAGGAAAATTCACTAAGTCAAAAGCAGGTTCTTTGAAAAGAGCCATAAAATTGTTAAATCTCTATCAAAGTTAACTGAGGGAGGAAAATGAAGTGCTTCAGAATATAAGATTTTTTTCTGTATGAAGAGTCCTCATATAAAATGACCTGGTTATATTCAATTATTGATAAATTCTCCCAAAAATTTGAAATGTTGAAAACTAGATTTTTTCTAATGTATAGTATTTGTTGACATGTCATCTGTCTTTATATATACTTAATGGTAAGCCATTCACATGGTTTGAAAAATCTTAAAATGATGCAGTTTCATACTGCTTCATTGTACATGTACATGTTTAATGGCATACAGGACTGTCTGTCCTTTCAGTGATGTAGATGAAAAATGAAGATGTTATTCAGAAAGTTTTAAATTATTCACATGGTTGAATCATCTGCAGATATTTAATGAATGCTTCCCTTGTTCAAGGTATCATGCTGGCTGGGCACTCTGAGGGTGCTGAGAGGAAGATTTAAAACAAGGGGTGCAGATTAAGGTTCCCAAGAGACCAGAGGATGAAGAGAAAGTTTCAGTCTAGAAGGGGAGCCAGGGAAAAGGTTTTCATGGAAGAGAAATTTTTTTAAGTTGTGTTTTTCAGTTAGATGATAAGCAAAGAGGATAGATTCCAGATTGTGAGAAAGACACAGTGTGTGTGGGAAGGTGAGTCTTGCTCCAGGAAGGGCAACTTACCTAGTTTTTATTGGAATAGAGAGCTCCCAAAGGAAGGTGATATACAAGCTTGGGATAGCCACTGGAAAGCCTGGAGCCTGACTGGGGAATTTGATTTTTATTGGTTGGCAGTGAGATGCCTTTGAAGTAATACACTTGGGTCTCATGGTATGAGCTGACCAGAATCCTACTGTGAGAAAATTCTTCTAGAGATGGGGCAGGAAGTATTAAAGCCAGGAAGGATGAAATAAACTCAGGACTTTATTACAGACACTTTGAACTTGAGCAAAGATCTGGGTTAGGATGATGGTGAAGGATGAAGGATGGGAGCATCCATCACGTGTACCCCACTTACAAATCAGTTCCTGCCAGCGGGGTGCACACCTTGTTGACTGGTAACTGGCTGTGCTGTGAGTCTGTGATAAATGTGTAATGGCTGGATTTGATTTCCTAGTGTGCACCTGTGTCGTCCATAAGCGCTGCCATCATCTAATTGTTACAGCCTGCACCTGCCAAAACAATATTAACAAAGTGGATTCAAAGGTAAGAGGATAGCAGCTTGCTGATGAAGTGCCTGGCTCTACCTCCCTCTTTCCTTCCCTGTTTCCTCCCTATCCCTCTCCCTCTCTCTCTCCCTCCCTCCTCTTCCAACATGCTTACCACGCTCCTGGAAGCTTGCAGTAGTCCTCGTCTGGAAATGTGTCCCCTTTTCATATCATGCCCCTTGTATTTCTACGCTTATATAGCATGACCTCTGCTGAGATAGCCCCTTTGGTGGCCATCTGGGTGGAAGCTATAAGGACCAGTCCTGTTCATTTGGAGAGAGCTTCGTGGGAGTGAAAGGAGCTCTGAGATTGGCAGCAGGTGGCCTGGATGAATGCAGAATCCAGCCTCTGCTAGCTAGCTCCTTGGAACAGACACAGCCCACAACCTCCTTAAGCTTCTATTTTAAAATCTGTACTTTCCTCCGTTTTTGTGAGGGTTAAACAAGATAGAGTCGATATGACAAGTAAGTTGGTCACTGTTCCTAAATAAGGTGACTGCTCACCTCCTCCAGCCTCTGGAGAAATTTGAGAGAGGGGCTGCCTCTGTACATGAGTCCTGGGTCCTCGCTCATGCCTCGCATTGCCGTCAGCTGGGGAGGGCGTGCGTTTTGACTTCAGATGGCGAAGTGCTGGTAATTAGCAGTGGATTTACAGATGCTTTGGAACGTCTGACTCTGACCCTTAGCGGTTCTTTGCAGAACATATACAGGATTGCAGAGCATGACGTGTAGAGGCAGCCACCCCAACTTTTGGGAGAAAGAGGCTGCGAGGTTTCAAGGGGAGTGATAATTTCCTGCCCCTTGTCACGTTCACATCTGTGCTTCTTGTCTCACTTTGTGCTGTGGACCTTTGAGCAGGTCTGACTGCTAGAGACAACATGTGACATTAGAGCAGGACCTTTGTGCTCAGATGGTCAGGATGCAAACACCAGGCAAAGGCTGGAAGGGCTGAATAGGGAGCCACTGGTCTGTCATTTTGGAATGTGGCTCCTGCCCCCTGGGTGCTGCCCTCCTCCCACCCCCTACACCCAGTGTCTGTAGGACTTATGTCAATAGCAAGTACAAGTAGCTGATAAAAGACCTATTTAATGTTAAAATAAAAAGGTCCTAGGAAGTAGACTTGGGTCTGAAGGGGTTGACAGGGAGAGAAATAAAGGATGAGATGGCAATTTTAATTTATCTCCCCAAATGATGAACAGTCTAATCGCACACTACATGTTTTTGTCCAGTCTTGCTCACTAAAAGTGTGCTCAGTCTGGTTAGTAAGGCCTGAGTAATTAATCATGGCTGAGTAAATAACATAATAGACCCAGCTTCAGTGTGTAATCACACTTTGCATTTGTGAGCTTCTATTACAGTTTTTACAAAAAGATGCTGTTATGGATGGTTAGCTCTTGTCCTCCTGTCCCTTTTTACAGATTGCTGAACAGAGATTTGGAATCAACATCCCACACAAGTTCAACGTCCACAACTACAAAGTGCCCACGTTCTGCGATCACTGTGGCTCCCTGCTCTGGGGGATAATGCGTCAAGGACTTCAGTGCAAAAGTGAGAGGCTGGGGCACTGGGTACCCACTACTCTGTCAGAACCCTGAGGGGCTGCTGAGAGCTCCCCAAGTTCTGTAGGTTCTGAATCTGACTTAGGAACCATGTTTTAGGTATTTTGCCAATTGACAGATCCAGATTCCTAAACATAGAAATTAAATCAGTTTCTAAATTCATTGTGCTAGCTAGTAGCTGGCTAGTCTCTAGATAGCACTGAGCACAGGCCATTCGTTTTGTATTTTAATAGGCATTCAAAAGAAGGAAAAATGGAATGAGGGTTACAAGTGGGAGTTGGTGGTTAGAAGTAGTAAAAGGTGAGGTGACTGGGAGAAGGGTGGTTTTTGACCAAGAACTGACCGAAGAATGGGTCTGAGGGCCCCACCAGAATAAAAGCAGGAATTGGGTAAAAGCATAACTAAACCTATCTTAAATCTTCTCAAAGTGAACTGGTAGATCTGGGAGGAAGAATGCTTAAGCTTTGGCTCTGGGCACTAACTGTGCCCAATGGAGCGTGGAGTTCTTGCCTTTGCTGGGAATGAGGGCTGAGCCCCGTCCTGTTCCCAGCTGCATGCTGTTGACTTGGAGCCACCTCCCATTGGGTGTTACAGTAACAATCTGGCTGTCAGGGGCTACACTGTGCAGGTGGCATTCAGCCTGAAGCCTTAGACATATCCTGAGTGATGGGGGAGGCAGAGGTGGCTTGCATGGAGCTGTAGAGCTTCTGTCGACTCTGGCTCACCAAGCCTGTTTCTGTCAAAGATGGATGAGTTGCTTGTTTTAAGAAGGCAAAAATTCCTTCCCCTCTCTGGAACACCATTTTGTGATTTTTTTCATGTAACCAAAACAGCAGCCAGTGCATATGCATGTGTGTATGTGCATGCATGCACACTCACGCACACACACACACTTCTTGCATGCGTCTGCATGGTCTCAGCTGGGTCTGGATCCCAGCGTGAAAGTCACTTTCTGCTTTTGCAGGGTTGTGGCTGACTCTGAGCCCTGCACCCGCCTCCACTGCCTTGCTCCTTCCCTTGTAACCTGAGGGAGCACGCTTGCAATGATTAGGCTCTTAGAATTTTTCCTTTTATTGTCACATTTTTGAAAGTCCACTCTAGCTTGTGTGTCTCCATCTGTGCCAGCCTCCCTGAGACAATTAGGTTTCCCAGAAAACCAAATGTCTAAGCCTCAGGGCCCATCCCATGCAAGAGAATCTTCTGGAGCTGCCCTCCTTGCCCAGAGGGTGCCCTATATCATAGGAATCTGGGCATGCAAAGGGAAACTGGTACTGCAGAGACAGTTTCTGGCTGCTTCAGCACTATCTCCCATGAAAGGGTCCTGGTCAAAGAATCCTCAGAACTTTCTGCTGATTAAACTCAGGGTCCTTCATCGCCCCAAGTTAGCTTCCTGTGTACCAGGTCTCATCTCCCAACTGCCGTTTACTTTGACCTTTAAAATGGTTGCCTTCTTCCTCCTTCATGAAGCAGTTAGAACCACTTACTGTGAACACAGAACCACAGCCCCACAGGATGCTGGGTTCTGCTGTGAGTTTGGCCTAACCACAACAATGCTTTAACCACAGACAGAAAGCTTGACTCGGGGAGTTTTGTCCAAGAAGCACCAGGCCCGTTCTGTGTGAGCAGCGACCCACGTGTGGCTTGTAGGTTGCTATCCTGGTGGAAGGCTAAGGCAGAGTGTAGCATCAGCTGGCACGATGCTTTCTTACCTAACTGATGCTTCGGTCACTGTGACGTACGTTTTCATCTCCATAACCAGTCTTGCTATTAAATCAGCAATGACTGCTATGTGTGATTTAGGTGAATGTCTCTCATAGGTCACAGTGGAAAAAAATGTATTCCGGATACATTACTGTTCAGTGTAGCTGGTCTTGTGTTTCTGCACAAAATAGCATGTCAGGTGAGTTAGGCGTGTAAGTTGAGTTGTTTGAGCTGGCCTTGCTTTCCCTCACAGCCCCCTGCCATAATCTTTCTGGGTATCAACGTACCTTTTTGCAGCACCTGTTGACTTGGCTCCTTTCTGAATGTGGCTTCCTTTGTCCTCTCTCCTCCAGTCTGCAAGATGAATGTCCACATTCGATGTCAGGCCAACGTGGCCCCGAACTGTGGGGTCAACGCAGCGGAGCTGGCAAAGACACTGGCAGGGATGGGCCTGCAACCTGGGAACATTTCTCCAACCTCGGTGAGCCTTCTTGCCTCTTTCATGTGTTAGAATTAAAACCTGCTTAGAGGCACTGGAAAAATCAAAGTTCCCAATCTCAGTGAACACGGTAAACAGACTTCTTGCTTTTGTAGTGAGCATTTTGTTTCACAAATAAGATTCTTAACACAGTTGTATGACAAGAAAAAGAAAAAGAACAAAAGCATGTGGATAGGGCAGGAAGCAGAAGGAGTTTTGTAAAAATCAGTTTTCCATCCATGAGGTCTGGTGCAGCGTGAAGCCCCAGGCCTGGGCTGTGCTCCAGGCTGGGCCCCATATCTTGACCAGTAGCTGCTGGCCTCTGCTTCCTCTCACGAGGGGCTGGGCTCACAGCTCCTGCACAGTC
Organism: Condylura cristata; assembly: GCF_000260355.1. NCBI lineage: Eukaryota > Metazoa > Chordata > Mammalia > Eulipotyphla > Talpidae > Condylura > Condylura cristata. The sequence goes on along the minus strand of NW_004567114.1, from coordinate 30,501,983 downwards.
CAAGGACCCAGCAGTGCCTGCAATTTCTGTTTATGGATTGTGAATTTATCGCCCTAGTTCAGCGACAGATGGTAGTTCCTTTCTATCGGTCTCGGGAGTGGGCAGAGTGGGTCACTTGCCCAGTAGTACATGTTTGCATCTCAACCTCCTGAGTGACCTCCACTCGCTGTTGTCCCCTCCAGCTCAGCCACTTCCCTGCCACCCTGCACAGGTCTGCAGGGAGTTGAGAAAGAGCATGGCCACAGCTGTGACCCCAAGAGATGTGGCTTGATGCCTGCATCAGGAAGGTTCTGGACTTGATGACCCCAAGTCTGGGGGTGCTTCAGAAGGGAAAGTGCACTACAGCCATGTTCTTGGTAACCCATAGGATGCTGCACTCTGCATTCCATTTCCTCTCTATTAAAGGCTCCTGCCTGGTAGAACAGCGATTTACCATCTATCTCACACTGACTGTGTCCTTCAGGTCTGCCTGGTGGGAACACAGGCAGGATGCTGACATTGTGAAACCCCCGTCAGCTGCTCTTGATGGGTCTAGGCGAGGGGCTCCACCTGCAACCAGGGCTTCTAAACTTCCGTGGGAATAAAAGAGACCATAGGACACAACCTCTAGGACCAGGCATATGAACACAATATCTTTCATGCTATGCTGTTGAATAGCGGGAAACCCAAACCACCGTTATTTGATAGTACAATGCTAAAAAGAGACAGGGACCCTTAAGTCTACCTAAGAGCACAATGGGTTAAAGAAAAAATAATAAAGCTGGAGAAACAATGGCTTCAAGTTTTCTAGCCAGTACCAGTCCTACCAGGAGAAGTATTTAAGTGGAGGAAGTGAAATTCATGCTGCTAAAAATGTTCTTTGAAATACTTATGATCAGAGGCCTGGAGGAGAAAATGTTAACACACATGGACTATAAAAACCATCCCAGCATTATCTTGCTATCGAGAATATAGGGTTGAATAAGTAAAATTCTTGTAGTTTCAGGCTACCGCACAGCTGTTTATTGCAAATGTTGCCCTAGAAAAAAAATTTTTTTTTTTTTCAGATTTAGTTAAATAGGCCGAAGCCCCAGGAAGTCAGACCTTTGATCTGCTGCCTGGTGGTGACTTGTGTTAGAAGTGCCCCAGCGTGCACATCTGCAGGTCCCCATGCCTTTGCGTAATGTCCCCTTGTGACGAGGCTCCTGCCAGTGGGACTGGGTGGTTTTACCCACCGGGGAGGCTGTGCTCAGCAGGGCGAAACTGGAGCCCTTGCTGAGCCAATGGTTGAACTTTACAGAAGGCAAGTGGATGGTGTTTCACAAGTCTTCAGAATCAGCCTGTTGACCCAAATAACACCATTTCCAGAAAGTTATCTAAAGAGCATGCAGCCGTGCACTGCTTAGCAACGCCTGTTCAACCACGGACCACACACTCAACAGCACCCCCGAGGTCGACACCGCCAGCCGGGTGTGAGGAGGCAGTACATAGACTTGCACTGGCGCTGGTGATGTCAGTGGGAATCAGCACGCTGTTTCTCAGAATACCCCCAGTCATTAAACACCAGCATGTTTAATGCTTTAAATTGTTTTTCGGTAATTTTGGAATGATGTATCTTTGTAGCGTTAATAATTTTATACATTTGCACATGTAATTTTCATACCCATTTTCATTATTTTGGTATGAGGCGCTAAATAAAAACTCTAGTTTCTTCAGCACATTTCCCCCAAACAAAATGAAAGTGAGGGCATGCATGTTGCATAGTGTTTAGCCGTATGCATTGATGTCAACTGGGGGAGGAGGGACTGGCACCAAGATTTTCCCCCAAGGTTGTAATGTAATTGAAGTTTTTCAACACATCAGCTCATTATGTTCAAACCAAAATAATACCTTCATTGTCAAGCTGGTTACCATGCCTTATGTGATGGAATGAGTATTTGTGAGTAGAAAGACTTTAGTTAATGGAAATATAAATAAAAGAATGTTTAACATAAAAAAAATTTCAACTCAAACACTTTAACATTTTTTTTTAAAGATTTATTTATTCATACAGAACAGGGGTACAGGCCAGAGATGTGGAGGGTGAGAGGATTCACCAGAGACAGAGTGGGGAGCAGAACAGGCAGATGGACGAAGTACACTGCTGAGGGGAGCAGCGGGCGGATCAGGAGAGGTCTGCTGCACCATGTGGATCTCCTCCAGGGCAGGCGGGGATCGAACTCATGCGGAAGTGGCTTAAGCTTCTTAGTGCAGTGCTTTAACCTGCTGCGCCACCAGGGAGGGCCCCAACATTTTTTTTTTAAGGGTGACCTGGGCATCAACCACCGCTCAGCCTCCACCCACTGAGGGTATTATGTGAAGTACCTTATGTGTTTGGTCAGTCACTTCTCATAGTGCCTTGTGGGGCAGGTGCTAAAGCATTTCATTTCTAGTAGGAAAGACTGAGGTACTGAGAGGCTGGTAGAAAATTTGCTCACATCATAGGGTGAAGTTGCGGAAGGCTGGAGAGCTATAGGTTTGAGTTGCTTCAGGATCTCTATGACTATTAACCCTGCTTTGAAGATTTGCATGCCGGTGTGGTGTCTTCACTAGTATTAGTTATACTAGTGAAAAATGGGGGACAATCTGTCTCATGGCAGGGAAATTATTAATTATGACATTTCCATAAAATGGACATTGGCAGCTGTTAATACTCATGTTCTTGAAGGACATATAAAGATATGAAAAATACACATGACAAAATGCTAAATAAAAATGGTGTGCTGAAATGTTAATTTTATTTTAAAAATGAACCATTTATGTCCCGTTGTGTGTATTTATGGCCCGTTGTTTATTTGTATTTAGGTAGAATAGTGACCTTAAACATATTTTAAATTTTATCCTTCATAATTTTGTTCATTTCCCCGGTTTTTACATTAATTTTGTATCTCATGTATTTAAAATGTAGTATAAACAATGTTGCTTCATCATTATAGTATATGGAGAATGGTAGTCGATTCTCTGGAGAAATGTGAAAACTGTTCTTTTAGGAACTGGACACCAGGTGGCACTCATGGAATCTGACCTATGTAGAAAGCCACCAGTGAGAAGCCCAGATGCCAGGTTAAAGCATTTGTGTTCTGTCCACTTCCATCTGAGAACAAATCAAAATTCTGGGGCTTAGATACAGTTTTTAAATGAATATTTGCCAAATACAGTAATCACAAGTCAGGAGCTGGTGTCGAGGTAGTTTTGAGTGGCAAGTAAGCTTGCACTTGTCAAACTGAATTGACCTTTCCCCACATCAACAGGAGGGTTGAGGGCCACTGAGGTCGTCTCCATCCAGTCGCGCTTCTTGCCCACCCACTATTCTCATTCGACGTTTCCCTTCTCTTTGCAGAAGCTCGTTTCCAGATCCACTCTAAGACGACAGGGGAAGGAGAGCACCAAAGAAGGAAATGGGGTTGGGGTGAATTCTTCCAACCGACCTGGGATTGACAACTTTGAGTTCATCCGAGTGTTGGGGAAGGGGAGCTTTGGGAAGGTGAGTCTGGGGTTAACGTAAGCGTGTTACCTGTTCATGTCTACATGCATTTCCGGGTGGCATTCCTGTTCTGCCCTACGTGTACCCTCACCTGACACCACAGTGTTCTCATGCTTGTGCTCACTCCTTCTGCGGTGCCACAGGTGATGCTTGCAAGAATAAAAGAAACAGGAGACCTCTATGCCGTGAAGGTGCTGAAGAAGGACGTGATCCTGCAGGATGACGACGTGGAATGCACAATGACGGAGAAGAGGATCCTGTCCTTGGCCCGGAACCACCCCTTCCTCACGCAGCTATTCTGCTGCTTCCAGACCCCTGTAAGTATGACTTGCAGTCTCCAGTCAGTGGTCTCCATTCTTTCAGAGTTGAGATGTTGGTGACTTCATACTATAGAGCCTCAGAAGCCTGGGGATGGTTTCCCAGCACGGGACCAGAGGAAAGTGTCTGGGAACAGTCACGACCCTGAAGCAGCCACTCCCTCTCGTGCTGTCCTGGAAAAGGATCTCTCTGAGGTTGTGTGTCCCAGAGTTGGAAGGGTTTTCACAACCAACTGTTCTCTAGTGGGGTGAAGGTTACAAAGTCTAAGGCTAGAGTGAAAGACATGGTCAGCATCACCTGGTGGATTTGGCCTTGGATCTTCTAAAGGCTGAAATGGTTCTCATGTGATTCTCACAAGCATTCAGAGTAGGGGAGGCCCCAGATTTGTTGCACCCCAAGGCCTTGCTCCTGGCCTCAGTCATGCATCCATGGCTTGTTCCTGTGGGCTGATCCTGGGACTCAGGTCTGTCTAGCCTCTGACAGTGAACAATAAGGAATGCTTTGAGCTGCAGTTAACAGAATACCTGCCCTAGAGTGGTTTAAACAGTAAAGGATGGAGTGGTTGATTTAACCAATTTCTCTTTTAAGCTCTCTGATGGTAGCAATGTTAGAGTTGGATTAGCTGCTCAGGGCATTTCTTACCTTTATATTGGGGCATATGCCCCAATTCTCTCTTCTAACTGCTTGTCACTGGCCCTCCTAGCTTTACCCCCTAGTATCCCACAGCACCCTCAGTAGGAAGCACAGGGACAGAGGACCAAGGGACTTTTATCATGGAGAGAAAACCCTCCTAGTGTTGAGTCATTTGTTCCCTTTGCAGCAAGAGTTGGGAGAGCAGATGTCTAGACATGATCCGCTGGTTTGCTGGCAGTGGCAGTCACCAATCTTGACTCATTCCCTGGGGCAAGGCACTTTGCTTCCCAGCTGCACTGGGCTCAGAGCTGGACATCTGTTGTCAACAAAGAGAGAAGATGACTCCTGAGAAGGCACGAGGGGTCAGTCACAGATAATCCAGAATCCCCTTGCTGTCAAAGGCATTCTGGGCACATGACTTCAGGACAGGTTCCTTGTCTCCACAGCTGTGGGGTCAGCTGAGGGAGGGGTAGCAGCAGGCTGGGTGTCCCAGTGGCCCAGGGATACTGCCCTCCATCTCTGAAGCTAGGAGGGCTGGTGACAACCAGTTCGGAGAGAGAATTGTGGTGTATGCCATGTAGGGCAAAGCATTGCATAGGTCCAGTGGGGAGCAAGGTCAGTGCAGGCAGCCTGGAGCAAGCCTCAGCAGGGGCCCATGCTGCCCTGCCCTGCCTTGCCCTAATTCTCTGCTTCCCACACAGGGTCCCAGTTTCTTTGTTTTTATCTCTAAGTTCATTTTTAAACATTATGTGCATCGAGGTGACATTATAATACTGTATATATTTTAGGTTCCTACCTCTACAGACATGTTACAGTATCTACCACCAAAGCACCCATAGCCCCCAGTGCCGTCCATTGGGCCCCCTCGCCTCTTGGTACTCACCTCCGACTGTCTCCTGGTAGCTGCAGTTCTTTGATCTTTATATTGCACATGTAAATGAAAGCATCCAGTACTTGCTTTCTCCTTATGGTTTATTTTGCTTGGTATGATCTTTTCCAGTTCCACTCATGGTTGCAAATGGCAAGAACTTATCTTTTTTTTTTTATTTTTTTATTATAATAGTTTATTTTTACATCACTTTGTGTCTTTTTTCCATCTCTGTTGTAATCCATGTGGGTTTTCCATCACCAAATCACCCGTGCACTTCCCCTCTCCATTTTTGATCCCACTCCCACTCTATCCCGGTAAAATGTCTCTGGTATATAGTTGTTCATTATTAATTGTTTTTCCCCTGGATTCTTTATGCTCCTGCTATGAGTGAAACCATCTAGTATTTTTCTTTTTCTTTCTGGCTTATTTCACTAAGCATGATTCCCTTCAGCTCCACTCACATTGCTGCAAAAGGCATGGGTTTTATCTTTTTGATTGCTGAGTAATATTTCATTGTGTATATGTACCACATCTTTTTAATCCAATCATGTACTTTTGGTACTTGGGTTGATGCCATGTCTTTCCTATTGTAAGTAAAGGAGCTTAACTTTATTTTTACAGCTGCATTGTATTCCACTGTATACATCCATGAATCTGTCTTTGGACATGTAGATTGGATCCATAGTGTAGCCACTATGAATGAACACAGTGCTGTAGTGAACACAGGGGTGGATTTGATGTTAATGTAGGTAGATACTCATGGTTCCGTGAGAGCTTCATTTTTGCCTATCCTCCTTTGCTACCCGTAGTACCCCTGGAAAACTCTCCTGTGCTATGTGCTTTGCCTACATAAGCACACCCACACCTCCATCCATCCATCTTCTTAGAGAGGAGTGGGATGAGCGTGCAGCCAAGAACACCCTTGTGAAGGTGCTGTGACTGGCCATGGGACTGGTCACCCTCCTGAAAGTAGAGCTCAAGCTCCTGCTAGACCATGAATCAAGTGGCAGAACAGAGCTGTGCTCAGCTCATCTAACAGGGCCTGAGCCAGAGAGCAGCTGGTGGCACCAGGGTAGATGGTCTTACAGCTGATGGCCTCTGAGTCAGACTGTCATCTGGCAGTTAGTGAACTTAGTCTGGATATGCAGCTGTTGTTTCAGTTTGGTCTAAAGAACATGTAAAGTGTCTCAGACCCAACACTAGGGGATTTTTACCAACAAGAGGAAGTTCCCTTGATTCTATGAACACACTCAGCTTTCCCAGCAGTCAGATCTTGTTATGGTCGAGTAGAGCAAGAAATTAACCTGGGACATATTGGGAGTCCCATGAAGACATCCTGTGCAATGCAGTTTTCCAGGGAAATTTATAATTTATACAGCCTACCAAAATACTAGCAGCCACCTGGGATTCCTCTGTTCTGTAAATGAAACCTTTGTTAGCCCTGGCAGTCCATTTTCCCTTGTGACAGTTATACATGTGACCACAAGGTGGCAGTCCTTACTGCAAAGTGATTTTTAATTGCCAGAGAGAGAACAAACTTTGGGGTTTGAAATTTGTGTGTTACAGCAGATTTGCTTTTACCCAGAGCAAAGGATAAAAGGACTTGTTCCTTGCCCTAAGTCTAGGTGACAAACAAAAGTGGTAGGAATCAGCTTAAAAGAGTCAAAGGAGTTTTTTTCTTGTGCTGAGATAAGAGACATACAATTTCTATTCTCCTGTACTTATGTCTTCTCTTGGGTTTGCATGAAATTAGGCCCCATGGTATGTATGATATTTGTTTTTGATGCATCTGTCCATCTGTCAGAAATCCTCAGAGACTATCCCTGTTTACATTTGTTCTGTAAAGAACAGAAAATATGGGCCCTCCCTGGTGTCACAGCACGTTAAGGCGCAGCACTGCAAGCTGGCCCCAGCTGCATTAGTGCAAGTTCGATCCCCACCCCAGAGGTGATCCACATGGCGAGGCAGACCTCTCCTGACCCACCTGCGGCTCCCCTCAGCAGTGTACTTCATCAGTCAGCCTGTTCTGCTCTCCACTCTGTCTCTGGTGGAGCTTCTTGCCACCCCTCTACCTCTGGCCAGTACCCCAGTTCTGTATGAATAAATAAATAAATCTTAAAAAAAAAAAAAGAACAGAATATACTAGTTTCTGTGAAAATTATTACTCTTCAGCTACTCGGTTTAGCAGGTCATGGCCTCTGAAGTGAGTTACTAATCAGTAGCAGGTGATGCTGAACCGTGACAGTGTCCTGTGAAGAATTCAGGAGTGAGCTGAGGGGTGGTGTTGGAGTCTCTCCCCAGTATCATTTCCGCATGCCAACCCTTGTGGAAACAGCCCTCCTCATCTGGCCCCTTGGAATGAGTGTTTCTAAAGCCCAGAGGGAGTATTTAAGTTGCCTGGACTGAAAGCACTGAGGCAAGGCTGGGCTCTAGTCAGGCTGAGTCTGAGCCTGGCCCTGTGCAATGACCCGTCTGTCCTCGAGTCTCAGACCACACTTAGGTGGTTGATTCCTCATTGCCTGAGCTGCTCCTGGCTCCACTCCAAGTTGCTGCCCTTGGAAAGAAAACTGAGTTCTCTCCCAACCTTGCTTTCCCCTGTTAGGATGGCTTAAGCCTACCTACCTTCAGTGTCACGGAAACCCTAAGTTCTCAGTGTACAACGACAGAAGCATTGCTGTGAGGCCAAGGAGAGCAGGCAGCTGTACTTTGCAGAATGATAGCACTATGGGAAGTGAGTGGATTCACCGTGACCACAGCTTCTTCCTCACACCTCACCTCCCTTCCGCATGCCATGGCCCAGGCCAGAGGTCAGGGGCGGAGAGAGGATTCACCAGAGACAGAGTGGGAAGCAGAACAGGCAGATCGACAAACCACACTGCTGAGCAGCTGGTGAGATAGCAGAGGTCTGCTGTACCCTGTGGGTCATTTCCAGGGCTGGGATCGAACTCACAATGAAGAGGCTGCAACTGACTTGCAGTGCTACATCCTAATCCATTGTACCACCAGGGAGGGCCCGTTTCTGTTCTTTAGAATTAGTTTCCCAAAACCAAATAAGATAGTCATTGAGGATATCTGACATATGATCAGGAGTTCAACCGGAAAGAAAAATGTCCTGGGACTCCCAAAGGCCAATGCACACCCCACCCAGAGGGAGAATACCCCAAAAGTAGAAATTTTGACCCTTTGTTCTTAATACAAAGAAAAATAAATACAAAAAAACCTCTACCAAATTTTCTTAATACAAAGAAAAATAAATACAAGAAAACTTCTACCAAATTTTCATAATCATACATAGTACTCGCAAGTGGGTACCTTCATACCTTTCTGATCACACTGTAAATCCTAATAGTTTGTGAATTGTTTGATGATCTGTATCAAGTCCCATAAGAATGCTTATATTCTTGGGATCTTTGTTTTTCTTTCTCATAATCTAACCTAAGAAAGCTATATGAAGAATGAAATAAATATTACACACAAGAGGTTTAATTTTCAGTGCATTATTCATAATAGGAAAATTTGGGCAACAAATTAGCAATAGGTGTTTACTTATATAAGTCACCATTTGATGAAGATTTTCAGTCAGGAAAGAGGAAACTGGATGTCAGGCAGTTGTATGGTGAGTTGTCAGACACTGTCATAAGCACCGAATGTGTATTACACACTGGAGGAAATTATTATAACAGCCCTTTAAGACAGGTACATTATGATCCTCATTTTGTTGAGAGATAAGGTGAAGTATGGAGGAGTGAAGTCATTTGTATAAAATCAAGTTCAGTGAATGGTGGAACTGGGAGGTTAGAGCCCAGGGAATAATACAGGGTTTTGATTAATACAGGGCATAGATCCGGGTTCTGCCCAAGACAGTGAATTGGCAAATTCGGTTCCTCCTCCAAAGAAAAAAAACTGGAAGGAATTAACACCAGTCAGTTCTCAGGGATAGCATTAAGGTATTGGCATCATGGATGACTTTCACTTATTTTGTGTACTTACTACTTTTGGTGCCGTGGGGCCGGAGGATCCATTAGGTGCCAGGGAGTCCTGGGGCATTGCTCCCTTCCTCTTTCAGGTTAAATTCCCTTCACATGCCTTTCATCTTGATCAGTGAGCACTGGGTGAGCAGCTGAGTCTGCTGGCCTGGAATCCGGATTGGCCTGGCCCCCACCCGTCTTCCAGGGGCTTTCTGCTTTGGCTTCTCTCCTGAGCCCTCATCTGAGTACTCAAGACCCAGAGGAATAAAGCCCATTGTGGAGGGGAGTCGCAAAGCAAATACAGGTCAGATGCTTTAGTCTTTGTTCCAAGACCCAGTTACTGAAGCGAAGGTTTCCACTTGGAAAGCAAGACAAAGACACACTGTGCCAGTGCCCAAGAGCTGCGTCTCACCAGCAGGGCCAGGTCTGGCCAGACAGCCTAGCCACGGCAGAGCCCCAGTCTTGGGGTATGCTGACGTTTGTCTTTGCCATCTGCTGTGGTCAGGTGGGCCACAGGATGCAGGCTGTCCTTGGCCGGGATGGGCCGAGTCATCTGCTTGTTGGTTCTTTCTTCAGGAGGCCTGAACCGCTGATGGAGTGTCCCAGGGTGTCAGCCTGCCAAGACAGCCCACCGAGCTTTTCCATAAGAAGCTGCCCCTCAAATGTTGGTCAGAAAAGCAGAAATCCTGCTTTTGAAGTTAGGGTGTCTAGGGTTCTTAATGCCCTAAATGCTGTTGGTTTGCATAGTCGGTACTAGACGCTTAAATCAGACAGGTGTTACAGAAGTCACCTGGGGATGTGCGTGCCAGAGAACATTCTTTGTATTGTTTTCCTCATTGTATTAGACATGAGCAAAGGAGTGTGTGAGACAGGCATGCAGCCAGATAATCACCTGCCCTTGGAATGAACCTCTTAGCCTTTCATCAGTAGGTGATCACACTGGACCTTCAGCAGAGAGCTCTTGGTGCTCACTCTGGCTTAACTCATGACCTCCAACCTTCCCCCATTTTTAGAGAGGTTCCCTGCTTTTGATTTCTTCTAAAAAAGTATATCTAGCTACATCTGTATTCTTCTGTCATGAAGCTGTGGACAGAAATACCTGCAGAAAGTGACCCTCTGATAAGCTTAGCGTACCTGGGCTGGGAGTCCCCAGGCTGTCGGCAGTCTGGCCCTACCTAGGAGCCCTCCAGCCCACTGTTCTTCTGGAGAGACAAGTGAACACAGGGCAGTGATGCCCATAACTCATATTTGTTTGTTTCTTTTTCTTTTTTAAAAAAGATTTACTTGTTTATGCATACAGAACTGGGGTACAGGCCAGAGTTGCAGGGGGTGAGAGGATTTGAGACAGAGTGGGAAGCAGAACAGGCAGATCGATGAAGTACACTGCTGAGGGGAGCAGCACGCTGGTATGGAGAGGTCTGCCACGCCATGTGGGTCACCTCCGAGGCAGGGGATTGAACTCTCACTGAACTGGCTGCGTCTAGCTTGCAGTGCTGCACCCTAACCCGTTGCGCCACCAGGGAGGGCCACCTTTGCTTTGTTTCTTTACATTCCACATATGCATGAGATGAGAATCTTTTCTCCTTCTGACTTATTCACTTGATATAGAATCAACTTGTGATCTTCCGAGACACATTGGTCATATGGAATCCTTCAGAGCCACCTCTGGGAGGGGTGAAGTTACATCTGCACATGGAGTGCTCCTTTCCATTTACCTAGGGCCTTCTTCACTGCCTCTGTTTGGTGGTGGGTTCCTAACCTCATGGGGCTTGGGGACCCAAAGCAAGACAGTGTCACGAGCACGGTGGCGGCCCCGCTTGTGGCCTTGCTCAGTGGTGCCGCTTGCACATTCTTCTGCACCCCGTGGGGTGGCTTGGTCTCTCACTGACAGCCCCTGGACAAGGCTGTGGGGACCCGTGCCTCCCCGTGTCAGCCCCCAAGACTGACTGCCCTCCTGCAGGCGCTTCTTCTGCCTTCTGCTAGTAACTTGGCTCTGTCTGGGCAGCAGCCCCACTGGGCCCGGCTGGAGGGCTCTGGCTTGCTCTGTCTTCCCTTCAGGGCCACCCAGGGAGTTCCTGTTTCCTTTCTTTGCAGAGCATCCAACTTTCAGTGTATTTGTACAACAAAAAGGCCCACTGTATTTTGAGCTCACTCCTACCCCCTCTTTTCAGAAGGTCTGTAATGATTTATCACTTAGGTGTTAGGAAGGGAGTCTTCCCAGAGCCTTTTAATTTTATTCTTATGGGTATGATTATTTTAAACATTAAAATGATACAATATATGATTCTCAATGGAAACAAAACTTGCAGTGAAATTTCTCTCCCTCCTGCATTGCACATGACCCCCTCTCTATGCTGTGGACCTTGGGAAGCACCTATGTGCCTTGTTCTTCCTGTCCGCTCACCTGCTCAGTGGCCAGAATGCTGGGCAAGGCCTCCTGCTGATCTCTAAGGGGTCATGGAATGGGGAACAGGCCCGTGTCCTCCCCCAGACCTGCTTATACTAGTGACAGGAAGTTCAGGATGGGAGAGAGACAGCTAACAACATAGGGAACAAACGTGGTGGAGTTCATGTAGGTGCTGGTTCCAGTTTCTCTTCTGCAAGCCTGTAGATTATGGGTCTGTCCTTTACCTCAATCTTTCCTTCCTTCCTGCAGGAGGAGAGAACTGTGTCCCCAGCACTTTGAACCTCACCAACAGGTTGAATAGTTGCAATAACCAGATGATTGATGAGTTTTCAACCTTTCTAGTAAAAAATAGTGTTTGCATAGTAGTGTCCATTGCCCCCCCTCCCACCCCCTAAACTGACATTCATGCCAGAACATCTCTGTGCTGTGCTGTGCCTGCAGGGCTAGCTGCACCCCTGACCCCTGACCCTTGCCCACTGCCACGTGCCAGTAGTACCTCCTTAACAACCAAAAATGTCTCCAGACAATGTCAGATGTCCAGAGTGGGGGCATTTCCCCTGCTGGCAGGTGGTCTGTCCCAGGAGAGAGAAGTCAAGTGGGCTAGCAGATCGCTTTACTTTTACAGGGGACAAAACAAAGCACGTCGAATCTTTACAAAATTATAATCTGCTTTTTCCCCCTGCACTTGAGGAAAAGCAAAATTCCTGTCTGGGGCCTCTTCAGTGGCTGCACGGGGGAACTGGCAAAACCTATTCTGGGCTGAGAGGAGACAGTGGAAGTGCAGGGTCTGCTGAATGTGGGTGAGGCTTACATGCTACAAGCAGGAACTGTGAACCTGCAGTGATTAGGCAGAATTGCCAGAGCCTAGGGAGCAGAAGGGTAGCTCTATGTGCATGTTATTAAAATGTTATACGCTAAAAAGAAAGCAGTTGAAATCGTGTAGTTTCTCCTGTTTTGGCACTTAATGATTATATTGCCACGTCTCCTGCAATACCAATCAATGTCATCTTATGAATACCATCTTTTAGTTTGCAGGGATTCGTATTTGTGAGTCAGATTCACATCCTGCGTGTGGTGCATATGTTTTGGTTTTATAAACCGAGATAATCAAAACCTAAAAAAGATTTCCCAACCAGCATAGGAAAATTTTAAAACTTTGGGGAACATAAACTTGCTATTTTCTTTCTTTATACTTTCCATATATGGAAATGTCATTTTTAATTTACACATCCTCCTCAAAATTAAGTGATTTCTAAATACTGAAAATTGACCCTAGCCACTGGAAACATCGTTTCTACATTGAGTGGGAGTTCTTATCTATTTTGCCTTCTTCATTCAGTTCAGTAACTGTTTACTGACCCCACATTTCCTTCTGGGTACTGAAGACATGTGGAAGGAGAAATGGGAACTTGCCTTCTGGGTGCTACAGCTGGCGCCAGCCTAAGTACAGGTTCCCAGGACGCTGTGGACAGAGAAGATGGTCACACCTGGTCCTGAAGCCTCTGGGAGGGAAGCTGCTTGAGTTGTTTTTGATGATGAAGAAGAACTTTGCAGACAGGAGGGGCAGTGTGGGTACAGGCCTCCTGGACAGATGCAACTTACGGCATTGCAGAGGCACAAAGGGTTGGAATATATGATGTGGTCAGGAAACTCCAAATAGCTTGATATAGCTGTAATTTTTTTCTATTGAGGTAATATTGGTTATTTCATGGCTCCACACCCTTTCAGATGTATGTTACCCATCACAGTCACCATCAAAGCACCCATAGCCCCTCTCCATAGACCCTCTGTCTTCTCCTGCTCTCCTCTCCCCCAACCTGCTCTGCAGTATTATTTCTAAGGTTTGTCCTGGTTTACTTTTGTCTATTCCTGTGTTGTTGCTGTTGTTTTCTCCCTCTCTGTATTCTGTATATAAATGACACCATCTGGTATTTGTCTTTTTTCCCCCTTTTTAAAGAATTATTTATTTGTTCATATAGAACTGGGGTACAGGCCAGAGGTGCAGGGGCAGTAAGAGGATTCACCAGAGACAGATTGGGGAGCAGAACAGGCCGACTACTGAAGTACACTGCTGAGGGGGGCAGCGGGCGGGTCAGGAGAGGTCTGCCGCGCCATGTGGTCACCTTCGGGGCAGGCGGGGATCGAACTCATGCAGAAGTGGCTTTAGCTTCTTAGTGCCGTGCTCTCCCACCAGGGAGGGCCCTGTCTTTTTCCTTTTGACTTTATTTCACTTAGCAGAAGCCCCTTTAGTTCCAGCCGTGTCACAAATGGCAAGAGCTTATGGTTTTTAATAGATAGTATTTCATTGTGTATAAATACCACATTATCCTGATCCACTCATCCATTTGGAGACTCTTAGGTTGCTTCCATAGTTTGGCCATTAGAAGTAGTGCTGCACTGAACAGAGGGGTGCATATTGCCCTTCAAACTGGTGTTCTTGTATTTTGGGGGTACAAACCAAGGTGTAGAGTTGCTGAATCATATGGTTGATCTTTATTATTTTGAGAATTCTCCACACTGTTTTCCATAGTGGCTGGACCAGTCACCTCCCCACCAACAGTATATAAGGGTTCTTCTTATTCCACCCCCTTGCCCACACTTGGTAGTGATCTTTTTGATGTAGGCCATTGTCTTTTCATTTTAATGGTCGTTTCCTTTGCTCTGCAGAAGATGTTTAGTTTCATGTAGTCCCATGTGTTGATTTTGTGTTTGCTTCTTTTGCTGTTAGAGTCAGATCCCCAAAGCACTGTCATGCAGGGTTTTGCCTGTGTTTTCTTCTATGTACTTTATGGTTTCTGGTCTTACATCTGAGTCTTTAATACACTTTGAATAATTTTTGTGATTTTTATAAGTAGTCTGGTTTCATTTTTCAACATATGTCTGACCTGTTTTCCCAGTACCACTAGTTGAAAAGACTTTCTTTCACCATTGTGTGCTTTTGGCTCCTTTGTCATGGACTAACTGTTCATGTAAGTGTGGGGTTCTTCTGGGCTCTTGACAGTAGAATTTCAAGAGTGGAAATATGGGAGTGAAGGAGAGGCATTCTTACTGGTTCGAACACCCTTGGCCAAGGTGCTTTGAGTCCATCATGGAGGTTAAAGAACTTGCAAGGGATCTAAGTCAGGAAACAACATAAGAGGGGCCGTTTACAAAGTGCTCTCAGGTGGATGCCTGCGGGGGAGGGGGAGGAGAGTGGGGGTTGGACAGGTGAGGCACTCACTCAATCAGTGCTTTGTTGGCTCTGCCAGCGCCAAAGGAGTGCCCTTAGGAAATACTAAGGAGGTGGGATCCATGGGCTTTGCTAGCGCAAGGGACAGGAGCACCAGGATCTGGCCAGCTGGAAGCCTGCCCATGTGGCTCACAGGCTGAAAAGCTGGGGATGCTGACCAGGTTGTTCTCCTGCCTGGTGTAGATGCCAGTAGGCCTTTTTGAGTTTCATTACATGAGATGACCAGTGCGTCTTGCTTACCAGGAAAACACTTGGCCTCTGAAAATGTTGTGTGTCCCTCCAGGTTTGAAATACAAGCACCTAAGGGCTTGTTGTATTGGACACTAGTCTGACACCAGCCAGGCATATCCTCCCTGTGGGCTTGACAGAAGTTGCTGGGTGAATAGAGTTATCTGCAGTGCCTTCTAGAATGCGCTAAATCATAAGTCAAAAAAAAAAAAAAAGAAGCCAGGCAGTTCTACCTTTTTGTTTCTTCCATGAAGCTTTTGTAATCATTCTTAATGTGGTTAAATTCCACTGTTTCCAGTTCAGGCATAGTGCAATCAGATTGCCTCACCGGGGTGCTTTCCCACTGTGACCTCATCGACGTCATTAACCTTTTCCTGTTGATTTGAACTTCATATTCGCCTTGTAGGTGACTGTTCACTAGGGAAAAGTCCTAACGGGAGACCCTTGTGAGAAATGCAGTGCAGGTTGCCTGTGACTTCAGATTTCCTTCTTCTTGGACACAGTTAGTGGTATTCTGTGGCTTTTGATACAGGATTGAAAATATTCCAAAGCAATTCTTAGAACTTGGGTCAGTAAATTTCATTGTAACTCTTTGCTCTCTGTTGCTTTAGGGTCATAATTTAGTCTTTGACTTTTTATTTCTAAGTTCTTTTTTTCTTCAGTATGTTAAAATATGCATACATTAAGTTGACCATTTTAATCATAATTCCATGGTATTTAGTACAGTCACAATATTGTGCAACCCTTATTACTATCTAGTTCTAGAACATTTTCATCACCCTAAAACAAAATTGTACCTATTATAAGTCTTGGTCATTACCTTTAAATGCTATTCCCCTTCTTGGGAATATTTCCAAAAGGTGATAGGCATCTACCTTGCAATGTCTTCAAGTAAGACTGCTGACACGTATAAACTGCAATGTCTATAGAGACTGGTTTTAAGAAGAAAAATCTTTCTCAACCTGTTTATAAGAATGAATCAGCTTTACAGGAGGGGAAATAGTGGCTACAAAAAAGTCACCTACTATGTTTGCAGCCCATGGGAAACTCATTTGCTTTACAACAATAAGAATTATTTTTATTATGAAGCTTTTAAAGTAGAGTAGGAATTATCTGATAGTAGAAAACTTACTAGAACCAAAACTTTGGCTAGCGTGATTTGGTTATCAAACTGCTTTTGTAACCTCTTATTTTGTAATCACTTCTGAGAAAGAAAAATTCTTGCCATATCAAGGCCATGTCCCTCTAGAATCAGGAAGTGACGGGGCTCCCAGCAGCTGGCCGAGGGAAGCTGCCTGACTCCCTCAGTCCTCTGGGTTCCTGTTCTACGCTGAGACTCAGGGAGCTGTCTAAGGGCTCCGTGAGTGAGACACCCTCTGTGAATCCATGGCAGGCAGCTCACAACCAAGGAAGCTGCTGCTCTTCCAGGGCCAGTGCTCCAGGAGCAGAGGCTGTGGTGGCTGAAGCTAAGAGGAGCTGGTAATGCAGAGGAAAATAATTGTGGCTACCATCTATCGGGTGTTGATTGTGTTTGGAAGGCTTAAGTACCTGTGTGTTTGATTGTCTTAGTAACCCCATTTTGCAGATGGGTGTTTTGGGAGTTAAAAAGTAAATACTGCAGAGTGAGAAATGCCTTTTCATGTCAGGTATCTTGGCTCCAGAGCCGAGGCCTCTCACCACCACACGGTGTTCTTCTTAGTGGCACTAGGGACTTGGGTGCTGGACACAAGCCTCTTAGATTTGGCTGGAGTGTTTTTGTGTGTTGTAGTTAAAAACCATAGCTGCCATTTGTTGGCAATTCCTTGGCTGTGTGTGTGGCATTTTGCTTTGGGCTTAATCATCATAGGGCAACTATAGTTGTTATACTATTATCTAGATTTATCAATAAGAAAACCTGTTTCTTAAAAATTGCATTAACTGGGCCCTCCTGGTGGCGCAGCAGGTTAAAGCACAGCACTGAGAAGCTAAAGCCACTTCCGCATGAGTTCGATCCCCGCCTGCCCTGGAGGTGACCACATGGCATGGCAGACCTCTCCTGACCCGCCCGCTGCTCCCCTCAGCAGTGTACTTCATTGATCTGCCTGTTCTGCTCCCCACTCTGTCTCTGGTGAAGCCTCTCGCCACCCCTGAGCCTCTGGCCTGTACCCCAGTTCTGTATGCACAAATAAATAAATCTTTTAAAAAAAATTGCATTAACTGGTGGGAAAGCAAATTTGCCCAGCCAGTATGGAAAGATGTATGAAGGACCCTTAAAACACTAAAAAATGGATCGACTGTGTGATCCAGCAATTCCACTACTCAGAATCTATCCAGCAGACATAAAAACACTACTAACATGAAAGGAACCTGCATGCTTATGTTTATTGTAGCACTATTTTCAATAACCAAGTAAGGAAAAACCTAAATGCCCCAAAACAAATGAATGGATCAAAAAGATCTGGTATGCATACACCATGGACTATTACTCTGCAATCAAAACAGATAAAACTCATGGCATTTGCAGCAACATGGGTGGAGCTAAGCAAAATAAGTCAGAAGTAAAAAGAAAAATATTGAATGGTTTACCTTATAGGTGAAACTTACAAAAACCAAAAAAGGGCCTGGGAAAAGACAAAACTTGTTAACTGATCATGGATTTAAGGCAAACAGCAAAGGAGGGAGCAGGAAAGGAGTCAGGATGGAGAGGGAAGAACACAAGAGACTATGGTGATGGTTCATGGGTGCTGTGGTGGTGAGAGAATTACAAGGACTACCCTGAAGGGAGAATAAAGATGCAAGAAAATAAAATAATTAAAAAAAGAAAACTTTTATGATTGCAAATGCACATGTGGAAACATAAACTTGTAGTCTTTGGACCCTGAAATGAAAAGGATACTTAGACATTTTTAAAAAAGAAATTGGTGTGTTTGGTTGATAGCTAGTAAGTGAAAAATGGCTTAATCAAGGTCATGGGAAAAAAAAGTGAAAGTGAAGATTCAGACATGGATGCTCTGGTGGTGGGTGTGGCCTGCACATAAACATCAGAGGAGGTGGGAAGCTAGTTTCCCGAATCATATACAGTAAACCAGTGTTCACAGAGTCACAGGGAAAGGAAAGGAAACATTCTGAGATCCCAAAGGCCTGACATGTAACCCAAGGGCAGAATTCGGTGAGGACTCCTGGGGGTCTGAAAATGGAAAGCCAGGTCATTCCTGCTCAGCTGACTCACACTCCCGACCACTTAGCTCCACCTCACTCTGTTCCTGCTTCTTTTTCCCTTTTCTGACTGTCCATTTAAGCTGTCACTACTCTGATTTAACAGACATTTTACATTCACACCACAGAGACAGCCTTAGTTCCCTAATTCTGCTAGTTTGCAACTGGGGGAAACCCAGGTGGGGATCTGGCCATGTGCACATAAAGGAAGAACAAGAAATGGAGTCTCGGTGTGATAGATCTTTAATAAAATTAGTGTGCATAGAGAAAGAAGAAAAGACATTCCTACTAATGGTTTCTCAAACTTCTGACGTTACCTATCTCTTTATAGGCAAATGCCTAGCCAAATAGGGTCAGTGAAAAGTAGGGCCATGGAGCCCTAAAAGCTTGCCAAAAACCTAAGTCACTTTCTGGCAGGAAATAGAAAGGAAGGGGAAAAGGGGATAGAAAGCCTGGGACAAAAGCAGAGATGCCAAAGTACTAATCAAAAACATAACTACCATTGACTCTACCAAAGACAGCCTTCCTATGGGTCTTTCACCCATGCCTCTTCCTGGTCTCTCTGCATGTCTTTCCTCCATGTGTCTCCCGTGGGTCCCCTTCCAGTGGTACCAGGGTATAAACTGGGGCTGCAGAGCAAGACAAAGGCAGCCCCACTTTGTGTTATGTAGTCTGCTCAACTCCACCTCTAGTTCCTGCACGCTTCCAATTCAGGAAGTCCTGTCTGTGGTACTCTGGGACTTGTAGTTCAAGGCAGCAGCACGGGGGGCCGGGAGCCAGTTCCCTGGGCTGTGGCCACCCATCCCTCTGATGGAGATGTGTCTGGAACAAAGCCTGTTTCCTCATTTCCAGATCATAGCATAGCCTGAATGAAAGCATCTCTATCTCAGTTCCAGATTTCTGAGTCCAACTTGCTGTGTAGGGAGATCCAGTCTTTACATATTGTGCCTGGCAAGGCATTTCTCAAAGGAAGTGCTCACCTGAGCTGAACAGCACCTCAAGAGAGTCTCCACGCTGCCCCTGTGGGAGCTCATCCCAGCCCAGCTGAGCTCCCTAGGCAATCACCACCCCCAGGGCTGAGGCCACCTTGCCACTTGGCATCACACTTTCATGATCCAGATGTTTTGTGTCTAACTTTCCCTTACACGACTAATTGCCCATCAGTTTTAACTCCAAAGAACAATCTTACCAGGGCTGTAGGGAATGCACATTGCTTATACCAGGGCCTCTATCAGGTAAGGGGTTTTCTTACCCCTGTTGTTTTGGGGAAGTAGAAGCTCTACACTCATAGCCAGGGAAGATTTGGACCAGGCTGCAGGGGTCAGAGGAGTCCAAGAGGCAATGACAGGAATTCTATTATTAGCTAGGCCCCAGTTCTGGGCTTCCCTCTCCTGTAACTCACACCAGCGGTGGGTGTGGGAAAAAGGGATTTTTGAGTTGCTTTTATTTCCCTAGTTGTTCCTCACCCTGTGCTAATGACTTGCATTTGTGGCTGGTTGAATCAGGGACCAAAGAGAGGAACAAGGCAGAAAGGGCTGGGAAACTGAAACTAAGCTAAACTGGTCTCCCCTGGACCTCAGGTTTGCTGCCGTGCAGGTCAGGGCAAAATTTACCTTGGAGGAGCCACAGGCCCAAGGGAAAGCTGAGCAGGTGTCCAGGCTCAGTTTCCAGGAAATGAGACTTTAGAACAGCTGGAAAGGCCATCTATCTATATGGCTTACCTATAGGAAGTGTCCCATAGCTGCCCAGGGTGGGAGTGGGAAGCTCTTCCCTGCCCCAGAATGATTCAGGGCAACCTTATGCCATCATGTGCACCTCCCTAAATGTGGGGACCCCAACTAAGGCTTCCTGTCATTGCTTCCCAGTCAGATTGTGGAACATGACGGTGTCTATCACGTCATCAACGAGACTATGTCTTCAGTGGCCCAGATGGTTAGCGGAGTTGTAGGTGGGAGGAACTTCATATATGGGTCTCTGCTCTGTAAAGGGCATTGGGTAAAAGTGAAGGTTTCCTCCAGATTGGTGGAATTCCTCCTGTAGGGGTAAACTTTAGCAGGGATGGATTTGTCTTTGTAGTTACTGTTGTTTTATTACATGTGGCAGTTTCTCACACTTGCTTAAGACAGTCGCCACTGCTGCCCAGCACTTAAGTCTGTAGTTCTAGTACAGACCAATAGTGAGTGATGGCGTGAAGTTATAGGACCAAGACCCTGCAGTTCTCAGTAGTGGGGGTGGGGGACACCCCCAGCTTTTGTTTGTTCTGTCAGCACTTGGGTGGAAAATAGTAGTGTGTGTTACAGTGATGCCCCAGCTCAGCAGCTTCAGCACTCAGGACTGTCTCCCTGTGCGGTCACTCGCCTTGCCTCACCCCTGCCACTTCATTCATTGTCCTGTCACCCCTCCATCCTCATTCCAGCCTGTCTGCTGCTTTCTTAGCCTTCGAGACTAGGGACTCAACTGGCCTAGAAGTTTTCATAAAGCCCCACCCCAGCCTGTAGGCTGCTTAGGGATCCCTGCTCTGTGATCGAATATCCCCTCCGTGCCCCTCCACAGCACTTAAGTGCATGGGGTGATGTGTTCTAGCTTGGAGAGAGCAGGTGTGAGGATCACTCATGCCACTGCCGTTGGCCCCACCCAGGGCCTGGCGTCGTCTGTGCTCAGTAAACATTCATTCTTGTTGAGAACCCAAGAGGGAGTTGATGAGAGAGCCTATAGATGATCCCTGAAACCTCAGCTCCAAAAGCTGCATTCCAGAAGTCAGATCCTTCACTCCCAGCAGGACTCTGGGGCACAGACTTGTAGCCAATTGAGTTTTGGATGTCATTCCAACAAGCCAGATGGCCTGGTTCCTTGAAGCATCAGAAAGACATTTAAAGAAGCAGGTGGTTACTTACTAGTGGGCAGCAAGGGATCTGAAGGCTTCTCTGCCTGTAGCTGCCTCTGAACCCACCCTGCTGAATACATGTAGTCTGTGCCGGCCTCTAAGCTCTGCACTGTTCCAGTGTCCCAGCTTTTAGATGAAAATTAGAAAAATATGTAGGAAACACCTGTGACATCAGGTTATTTCCAACTATAAAAGTAGTGTCTTTCACCGTAGAAACTCCCAGACACACCTAAAAGGATAAAGAGGGGTCAGTGTCACTCCAGGATCTGCAGCCAAAAGCTGACCTGTCACGCCACGGGTAGTCTCTCTGTCTCCCTTGCATGCACATCTGTACCTTTGGCAGTGATGGACATCGCCGTGCATATTCATGCTTACCAGCTCTTTTTTTTTTTTTAAATGTGAGGTGTACAGCTTTGTACTTCAACATCTGCATCTACTATGTACCAGACACAAAGTCTAGTTTCCATCCACTACCATGCGTTTGACCCCTTTTACCTGTCCAATCTTCTTGCCACAGTTCCCCCTTCCCGGCAACCTCCATTCTTTTTTATTTGTATTTTATTTTTTAAATTTTTATCTTTTTATTTCCATACAGTGTATGCTTTATCCACTCATGTATGGCCCCCAAGGAGTGGCCCACAGCTCCCCCATGCACATCACCATAGTCCCTTGTGCTCTTCCCACTGCTACAAGCCCTTTTCTCCCTCCCCTCACCCCACAGAGAATGTCTCTGGATTATAGTAAGCTCCACTCTATTGTCAGAATCTAAAGGTTTGTTTTTGCATTATTGTACATTTGCTTTTTTAATCTTCTACATAAGTACAAAGCCATCCAGTAATTGTCTTTTTCTGAGCATTGATTGAGCATAATCCCTTCTAGGTTCATCCAGGTCATTAGAAATGACAATATTTCTTTTTTTTTTTAATAGCTGATTTGTGTTCCATTATGTACATATATATTCATCAGTGACCACAGGTTGTTTCCAGATATGACCACCATGAAAAATAATGCATTGAACCACACGGCAGGGGGTATGTGTGTCCACATGTATATGTGCCTATATTTCTCTTTGAATTGGTATTTACACATTCTTCAGATAAATACCCAGAAATGCAACATACCTAATTACACATTTATAGTCTTATTTTTTTCACTGAAAACAGTCACAGTCACTATCAGAAACCTTTGAGCTCTTTCTAGAAGCCTCACCTGAACTTACGCTTAATGAAGTTATTGCGGATGATGAGTTCTCACTCCCCATCCCACTCCCATCTAATGAGCAGATCAGTTCTGCTAAAAGGAGGGGATTTTTGTCATATATCTCTTCCTCTGCAAAAGAAATCGTAGAGAAATTGCTGCCAAACTCTAACTGCCTCTGCAACTTTAAAACATGCTGAGCAGAAGTAGATGTAAACAAATTGTTTCCCCACAGCAGAAACGTTTTGCTGTGGATAAACATGCTTTTCTATATTTCCACCTTTGACAGTGTAATAGTGCTCATTACCTCTCCTGTTTGCTTCTGGAATCATGTCATCAGTGCCGGGCCACAGTACAGGAGGTTAAAAATGAGCTCTGAATGGAAAGAAACCTTGTTTTGAGAGTCATAAACCTTGTGACTTCCTGGCGGTGCATCCAAGGAGCTCCACTCCCCACCACTCCATCATCTGAGAGTAGGCTTGCAGGCTGGGGGTGGGGCCCAGAAAGAGGAGAATGTGGGGCGCTAGGAGGAATTTAATCCAGGGTTGGCTTTTCTGATTTGAGATATGAGGCTAATGGGCTGGTTAGGGGAATTAGAAATGGAAGAAATTTCCCTAATAATGCCCTCACCTTTTGATGCCTACAGCCTTAGAAACTTGCCAGGTAAACTTGTTTCAAAGGCCTAAGGAATAGCTACTTACCTACTGGCCTAGTTGCAGTAATCAGGTATTTAAAACTTTTGGAATTGGTGTAACTGCTGGTCACATTCGTGATGTGAACTGGTCAGTTAACAGAAACCTATAAGGCTGACCTACTTGCAAGGTGTGGTTCACTGTTTGAGTCTTCTTTGCTCCCCATCCATGGCCACCCCCTACCTCTCAATGAACACAGCCTTGACTAAACAACTGTTGTGCAGACAGATGCAGCTAGAAGATGTGTCCCTGCCACATACAGGCCCTCTGCCCTGTCCCACCACTGCTCACCTGTTCATCGCCTGAGCCCTTCCCAGTAGGAAGATACAGGTCACTGTCACCATCACATGCAAACGAAGGCCTGGAGGTTTCTGTTGGATTATATTGGCCACGCAGAAGAACTGTATGCTGGTTGTTCAATTCTGTGTATGTGAATCCTGTATGTGAATTCCCTGTTCATTCAATTCTTGTTTCTCATTAGTAGAGAGACATTTCAGACACAGGGAATTGCACCCTCCCCCCCTTCTAATTAAGGTCTTACTTAAAAGCAGGTCATCGCTCATATTGTATTCTGATTAAGCTAGCGATAAATTGGGAAGTAAACAAGAACACCCGTGATCCCTGCCCATTGTTGAGCAGTAAACCCCTGGTACCACTAGGAGCAAAGCTGGTAGCACTGAAAGCCACAAATAAAGGGGTTCTGCATGTGCATGTCCTTTGTGGACTGTAAAAAGCCACCTCCTTCCAAGGTGGCCTCCAAGCCTCCTGCTCCACGAAAGCCCTGCAAGTGCCTGCTCAGAGACCTCCTCTGAGCCCCAGGCAGGGACCCGTTGTCATTGCTTTCTTCACTGCCCTTCACAGAATTTGTAAATTTTCTGTTGTTGATGACTTCATAAAACACTATGTGTCTCCCACACTCCACCTCCACAGCCTGTTTAATGCCTGTTCGGCTTCCTGTTAGGTTCCCAGCCCTAATTCAGCACCTGGCTAAACGAGGACTAAGTGAACTTCATGGGAGGGAGTAAGGAAGTCATACTGTCAGTTTTGAAAACATCACTTTCTAAAAAAAAAAAAGTAAATAAATTTTACAATTTACAAACCTATATATATTTGGGGGTGTACCTATATAAACCTAACCTGCCATCAACATTTTAGTGCCCTTCCCATTATCGGGTTGATGCCCTCTCCTCTTCCCATCCCCCACTCATGCTACCCCTTCTGGAAACCACTACATCTGTCATAGAATCCGTGAGTTCTTTTTGTTGTGATTTGTTTATTTTCTTTAGTGGTTTATACTCCACCTATGAAATAAACCATCTGATCATTGTCTTTCACTTTCCGCCATCTCTCTCTTAACATAATCACCTGCAATTTCATTTATTTACATTATCACCAGCAAGGTTGTATCTGTTGTTAATAGCTGAGCAGTCCCCACTGACCGCCTATCACCTCTTCTTTCTCTGCTCACTTGCCCGTGGACAGTAGCTTGCTTCCATGCCTTACCTGTGGTGAATAATACTGCTGTGAGCATGGAGGGGGCTACATATTTTTGAATCAATTTTTATTTTTCCTTTGATAAGGACCCAGGAGAGATGTTGCTAGATAATATTTTTAGATTTCTAAGGAATTTCAGTACCATTTTCCTTAGAGGCTGCACCCATTTATGTCTCCAACAACAGTGAATGAGGGTTCCTTTTTTACCACCCTCGCCTACATATATTATTTACAGCCTTTTTGATATAGGTCATTCTTACAAATGTGAAGTGATGTCTTATTGTGGTTTTGATATGCATTTCTCATATAAGAGGAGAAGGTGAACATTTTTTTTTTCCATGTTAACCATCTCTGTCACTTCTTTGGAGACGTGTTTAATCAAACCTTCTGTCCATCTTTTGGTTGGGTTCCTTGCTTTTTTACTGTTGGGTTGTATGAATTCTGTATATTTTTTAGCTATTTAGGGCATTATTGAAGAGACGTCAGTTTTTAACTGAGATTTATACATTTCTTTCATTCTGTAGTTTCAATCTGCACAGCCCGTTATGCTGACCACTTGCATAGTACTCAGTACGGAGTGAGAGTAATGTAAGAGTTCATTTCACCTGCTGTGTGGTGAGATCCTTCAGGTTGGATATGGCAACTAACTTGCCTGTACATTCACACTCCTGCCTCAAGGATATTCTGCAGATGGAATTTCTGATGTCCAAAGTATTCTGGCTGTCACCAGACTTCTGTTTGGCGGATTTCCTTTTTCTGAGATTGTTTTCTGCCAGGTGTGAGGTCTGAAGCACATCTAGATGTCCCTTCTGTGCTTAGCCTGAATATTCCAGACAAAAACATGTACCTTTGGACTTCACCTGCTCTCTTCCAGTTTATAAAGCCTTGTGATTTGAAGAAGGATGACATCATGGTTTTCTAATGTTGAACATCAAAAAAAAAAAAGTGTTAAGTTCAAACTTACATAGTGTTTCCTGCACAGAGCTAGAACTAGAACCAAAGACTTCTCATGTAGAAATTCAAGGCTGTGTGGGATTACTTAAAAGAGACCCAAGTATTATTCCCCTCTCCCCATCCCAGAGATCTAACCCCCATGCCCATCCTGGCTTGCTGTCACAATGTCTCACTGTCATCCTCTCGACAAATCCTGATCCCCGTGTGATCAGCAAAGGTGATATAAGATACTGATGGAATGCTGTGCCGATTGCTACATCACAATAGCTCCTCTCTTGTGTGTGTATCCAGGATCGACTGTTTTTTGTTATGGAGTTTGTGAATGGAGGTGACTTGATGTTTCACATTCAGAAGTCTCGTCGTTTCGATGAAGCACGTGCTCGCTTCTATGCTGCAGAAATCATCTCAGCACTCATGTTCCTCCACGAGAAAGGAATAATCTATAGGTGAGTTTTGGTTGCTGGAAACTCCTCTCATAATCCATCCCCCAATCACTCTCCTGGCTTAGTGCCTCCTTAGTTGCTCACAATGGTCAGTTGAAATAGTTTTGAAATTCAATTCACAAAGGTCTGAGTGTCCACTAGCACAAATGAATAACAGGGATTAACCTTGCCTGCAAACTGTTGCTTGCCCTGTGTGTTCTTGAGAAGCTCCGAAGAAGCTATTCAGAAAGGCCATCAGCCAGATTTGCTAAGGGCCTGTTAACAGCCAGACTGTGCACTGCTGCGGAATAAGAGCATGAGCAGTAGGAAATGTGCAGGGTTGGTTCCAGCGGTGAGGTCTGTTATGATCAGGAGATTGATCCCTTGAGCTGAAACCAAGGGTCCCTGGGAGGGGATGCAATGATAAATCACATCAGCTCATCGACAGTCCACCTCTTTGCTTCTGCTCTGGTAACTGCAGCCCCTTATGACTGAGAGAAGGATGGGGTGATAGAGGAGGCTGGCCAGGCATGATACAGAAATGCCTTCTAGTTCATGCTCAGCTAAGAGCCCTAAAGCGGCAACCAGGTATAGCCATTTGGATAAGAATGCAGCTGTGAGGTAGAGAAGAGGAGTAGAGGGCCAGGAGCTGGGACCACCGGCAGCCACACTCATTTGCCCAAAAGTAACCAGGAATAATCTCTGCTCTTTCTGAAGTCTCAGACCTGCCACTGGGCACTCTAGATACCTGTGTTGTGAGCTTTTTTGACCAGGCTCTCTGATATTCTGATGGCTCTACTACATAATTTTTCCTGTCTTAGCTTTCTGCCCAAAGCTGGACTAGAAGCACTTGCTGTCACAATCTCTAGGAGAGGAAGGAGTCAGGGGTCCTTCCTGGTGGTGGTGTCACACTCAAAATGTGATGGCAGCAAGAGCAGAACAGCATCGGTTCCAGCCCAGCCCCTTCCTCCGCTGCTCTCTTTATCCTCCTAATGATATTATTCTATAACAATAATACTGTTCATGTCACAGAAAATCCTCATCTAACATCATCATTATCAATAGGTTCTTAAGAATGTGACTTTCAAATTGCATATAATGAAACTAGGTTCTCAAATAATATCATTTATTCAGTGTCATGGGAATTTTTTTTCCCTTATCAACGTTACAACTTGAACAAAAAGGCATTCCTCAAGGACCTGCGGTATTGTGATGAATGACTGAGTCTCAGACTTAATAACCAGTCTGCTAAATGTCGGGAAGCCAAAATCAAACTGTGGTTTTCGCCACACTTGCCCGTGTGGGGTATGACTGTCTTCCCATATGCATGTAGCCTTTGTCTTGAAATATGGGTCCTGGAACATGGTGCCATTGCTGATGAACCACCGTCCGCTCATATCTTGAGAAGTGTTATTTCAATTCTTGGTGTCCATGGTTCATTTCTGAGAATTTAATTTGTTCTTCAGCTTGAATCTTATGTGCAGGCTCTAACTGATAAGGTTGAGTTTGAAAGGAACACATTTAATTAGGGTAGATTAAAATGCTACTTTTATCCTGTGGATTTATTTCACAAGATAATTTAGTTCCACTAGGGGTTCTGGCCTGAAAGCAATTCTTATGGATAAGCCTTTGAAAGCCAAGTCCTTGGAATTCGTGTACAGCAAAGGGCATATTTGGGTCATGGAGGGTGTGAGTTTGGTCCAAAGAGCACAGTGAGGAAGTTGGGAGCTCCGACAGCCTCATTTATCATACCTGCCCTGGGATGGCCTTGCTCCAGCTAAATGATCTCCAGGTGATGCCTCTGATCTATTCAGAGTTGTTAATTTGTTACTTTTCCAGGGAGGTGCTTCCTTTACAGCAAGTTATGAAGATGGTACCATCTACAGGTTATTGTCTAGCAGTATGAAAGAAGGCAGAGTCTTAGGCCACCTCAGGCCTAAGACTCCTTCCTCTCTTATCCCACTACACTGTGTGAAAGAAGATGGGCCAATTACAGTTACCAGCTTTTTCCGCCTGTGTCTGACCGTAGTTCTCAGATGTATTCACTTGCATTTCTTGGCAACTCAGAAGCCCAGTTCCTAGGAGATACAGCAAGGAAGGCTCTGCCCCTTTGCCTTTGCTTGGAAGGTCTGGAGCCTGCCATGGTCCAGAGACCAAGGGCTGGGAAGTAAGCCGTCAATGAGTTGCTTTGCTAAGGGGAAAAAAGACTATTCATTCTTTTGTCCTGGACTTGTTGGCTGATGGGAAGCCCAGATAGTGCTCATGAATAATTTACATGGACATTGACTTTTCTCCACAGTCAAGTCCCACAGAAAAGCTAGGGAGATAAAAGGGCATGCATGCTATTTACCTGCCCACCAGCAGCAAGGCACTGGTTCCTTCATGTTTCATTAGATGTACTAGAGAGAATTCAGCTATCATTGACATTTCAACCCCAACCTTCTAAAGCCAGCTGGTGCACATTGGATTTGCTCTTTTTGACAAAGTTTGGAATCCATCTAAAATATGTTAGAGCAAAATCATTTATAGAAGAGCACAGTTGAAATGTCTCTTCTTTTACCGTGTCACTTTTGAACACACAGTCCATTTCAGCACAGATTTTTTCTAACTCATACTTTGTGCCATATGCGGCTCTTGACCTGCTGAGTCCTTGGGTGCGTGCTAATCAATCATTACTGCCGACGTTCCAAGCATGAACTGCAGTGTTTTTGCTCTCCCGTTTTAAGTTGATGGCCAAACCTCTAGTTTTCATACCCTTATTAGCACATTGTTTCCAAAGTCACCTTTGATTTCTCCTCAATTGGTGAGAACAATATTGACCTACTTTAACTTTTTTTAAATCTAGAATTTAAATCTAGAATTTGGGAAGAGTAGTAATGTCCCTCTAAGATGAAATTGTCTCTGAACACAACTGTCCAATCTACTTGAATATTCCTATCTCTAATAACACTGATTCTTGATTCTCAAGAGTTTTATAAAGTGCCATTAGGTGCCTTGTGGGCTGCAGATATCAGTTATCTGAGCAGGGCTTTGCTGGGGGAGGCCATCTCTGTGAGCATTGCTGCCGTGTCCAAAAGTCCAGAAGTCACCTGCGCCCAATTCAGTTTTGTCTGTTGGGTCAGTGGTGGTGAGCACATGCTTGAATTAATTACTCTCTAATGTCTACCTTTCCCCTTATGAATATTGTCTATCATTTCCTGAGATCTTTTTTACTCTGAAGTATTTATTATAGTACAGCAGACTTTCAGAGTCGCCATATGTCTTGCATTTGAGCCTGGAATTTGGGACTAGTTACTTCACTTATATTGGAATATGATTTCATATTTGTTATTCTACTCATTAGTGAGAAAAATCTTCCTGTTAGATAAAGGCAAAAGTCAAATTCGGAGTTCTGTTTCCCTCTGCCATCATTCCACCTGCTCTAAGAAGTAGTGATGCTTTTTCTTAACCCATTGCTGCAAAGGCAGCTTGAAGTTGTAATTTGTTAGTTTTATATAATCCTGGTTTCTTCAGGATGTACTAGGAATTGTCATTGTTAGTAACTTTCACATCATATTTCAATTGTGAGTCCACATCAGATTTCAATCCTGAGTCCTTACCCAGGATCTTTACTGAAAATCAGAACCTTTCATTCTTTTTCTTGACTATCCTTTTCGTAGCCTGACATAGATCGTTTTGCCAAATGGTGGCTGATCTCATGTTTGCTCTGCAGCTGGCACTGGAAAGTGATCCTCACCTCAGCTGCCTAAGATCCTTTTTTTCAGGAACATGATTGAGAGCTTAAACACTTTTTAGCCCACTAGAATAACCTGACATTTCCCCAGATGAAACTCCTTGGCCACTTTCTCCTTCCTGGCAAAGCCTTCAGAGATACTGAACAGATGTTTATTGAACATCTACTTTCTGCCAAGAATATGGTACAGGAATGAACAAAAACAAAGATGTCCCTTTGTAAAGGAGAAAACATCAATGAAGAGATCCTACGCATGGAAACTCACAGCTGTGGCCAATGTGAGGTAGAGGAGGAATGTGATACAATGAATGAGAATCTAACACAGTGATTCAGTTTCATGAAGGAAAGGTGGAAAATTTCCCTAAAGTAGTGACTCTTAAACTGATGTAACTAGTGCAAAGGGAAAAAAAGTGCTTTCAAGACAGACAGGACAGCCAATGCAGGTGTCTAGTAGTGGGAGTGGTGTTCAAAGACTTGACTTGACAGTGTAGTTAGAATCTAGGAGACCTGTCTTCTTGTAATTGGCATGGAACATGGAGTCTGAGATGCAGGTTAAAGCAGACTTTCTAGTGGAGGTGACATTTCAGCTAGTGTGGAAACTTTAAAGCTGAATGAAAATAAGGAGGGTATTTAGGTAAGGGACAAGTTTGAAAAAAAGCTGAAAAATATGAAAATTCATAGTGAATGTGTAGGTGGGTAGAGTGTAAAACTACAACAATTTTTGGAGTACTAGAATGTAAATTTTGAGGTTATGGTAGAGCTAGAACTAGAAAATTTGGCAGAAATGAAACTATGAACAGCTTAGCATTCTTGGGGTGTTTGAATTCTCTTATGTAGTTTGACACCATCACCTGTCATAAGAAATATAAAATGACAGTGACTTAAGCCATATAGAAATGAATTCTGTAAACTGTCTTGAGGTAGGCAATCCAGCTCTGCTGCAAAAGTTCCAAAGAGTCATATGAACTCAGATTTAAGGTCACCTCATAGTGTAAAATGGCTGCTGCAGCTCCAGGAGTCCTCTGTATTCCAGTTCCAGGCAGTAAGAAAGGGAAAAGAGAGGGCTCCTACTTAAGTCAGCTCCCTTTAAGGAGCTCCTGAAATCCTGAAAGGAGGCTACCAGGAAATTGGCCACAATTTGGTTACATAGCTGCACCTAACTTCAGTGAAAGCTAGGAAAGTTACCAGGGAATGGTTCAGCTGAAGGTCAAGGTTTTCTTATTAAGGAAAAGGGGGGTTATTTGGTTAAATGGTTATTTGATGGGAAATTCAGTTTCAAGCATAAAACTCCATGCCAGGGAGTTTGGGCATCTGTAGAAAATAAAGGTAAGTCTTGAAAGAATTGTCAGCATGTTGCATGGTGTGAGTGAATTAATATTTTGTATTTATTTGGGGGAGGAATCTGTGGACATATGGCTGACAGGTGGAGGTTCAATCTGTGGCTTTTACATGCTCTGGGTAAGAAGATAATAAGTACCCAAACTAAGATAGTGGTGGTAGTGCTGAAGAGAAAGGTAGATGTTGACTAATAGAAAGTAGCACGTGTAACAGACAGCACCTAGTGACTGTGGACCCAGGGAGTTGGCCAGGTATCTAGTTAGGAGTTGAATGTGTGATGGCACCATTAGCTAGGAGAGAGCCCATACCTAGGAAACAATCTAGGCAGGAGAGGAAGATGCTGAGATTCAGAAACAGCATGTCAGGTACCTGAGACACATGCCAGGGCAACAGTGATGCTCAGTGGGCAGGAGAATATGAGTCTGACGCCCAGTAAAGAGATGGACTGTAATAACATACTTGGATGTCATTAGAACATAGTTATTAGCTCAGACCATGGAACTCGATGAGATCACTTAACACAAGTGTCTTAATTGGAGCACTGAGCCAAGGGCAGAATGGGCAGAGAGCCAGTTCTGTTATAAATCTGCCTTTATTTGACTTTGGGGTTAAAGAAAAAAAAATTGATACACTGCATTATTTAGAGTAAGTGTCCCAAAAATGTAATCATATTAAGTACAGTACTGTAAGAGTATAGAATGATCATTTTTTAACACTTTAAAATTTTTATATATCTGTTTACATTATTGTTCATTTTAAAACAATATTTATTTTCCCCCTCCCCCACTTCAACCACCCTCTCATCACCACAGTCCCTCACATTCATCCCTCCTTCCGATTCCTCTCTCTCTCCCTCCCCTAAAAGATATCTCTGGTTTATAATTGTCTGTTTTTGGTGTGTGTTTTGTATTGTAATAACAATATACTCCCCCCACCCCATGTCTTATTGGGTTCTCATAAATTCCTTCTAGTAAGTGAAACCATTCTATATTTTTCTTTTCCTTCTGACTTATTTCACTAAGCATGATCCCTTCCAGCTTCATCCATATTGCTGCAAATGGCATGAGTTTATCTTTTTTGATTGCTGAGTAGTATTCCACTGTATATGTAGACCATATCTTCTTGATCCAGTCATCTAGTTTGGTACATTTGGGCTGTTTCCAGAATTTACCTATTGTAAGTAGAGCCGCAGTAAACATAGGGGTGCACGTATCCTTTTGAATTAACGTTTTTGTGTCCTTTGGGTAGATCCCTAGGAGTGGAACTGCTGGGTCATATGGTAGCTCCATATGACCATTTTTAGCAGTCGGAGGAATATATATAGATTTCTCTGAATGGTCATTTATTTTAAGATAAGTATGAATGGCAGGAGAAGAGATCTGGGCACCGGATCCAGCCCTGCTCCATGTTGGGCAGGGTGTGGGCCCAAGCACTGATTCCCCAGGCCTGCTTGCCCAGCTGCACAACTGGGGCATAGTTGCCACAGTTACCCTGTAGGGTGCTGGTGACCCTCAAATCACAGAGGTGACAGTGTAAAAACCCTTTGAAACATGCCATGTAAGAGTGTAAGAGATTGCTGTTTGTTGTACATTGTCGGATGATTGGGTTTTCTTTGTAACCTTGGCTTATGCTTAAACTATTCTCAAGGTATGTCCTCTGAGTAGAGAATTTTTCATAGAAACTGGAGTTTTAGCTTATAAATTCAGCCCTCTGAATACTAGTCTTTTCATGGAAAATTAAATCAGATCATGTTTTCCTTTCAAATCAGATCATTTTCTTTGCATTTTAGCAATACCTTGCAATACTGTGTAATTAATGTACTTAGTGTGTGTTTATCTTAAATTCCTACAAAATCCAAGTACACTGATTGTAAAACTTGAAGTTTTCTCCAGTGTTTGGGGGGGAAGTCAGATGCCATTTTGAATTTACCTTTTCTGGAATTGAAGCACATTTTTGAGTATCAGCTGAAGGAAATATTCAAGAACCTATTATATCCTTAGAGAATAAGTAGCAGACTTCATAATAGAAGGAAATTTCAGGCTTGGAACACTTAGTTTTTCTGTTCTTCATTTATTAAATCAGAGTACCGATTCTTATCAGTGTTTGACCTTTTGTGTCAACAAAGGTGGTGGTTATTTGGGAATAATTGATGAATGTGGCACTGGATTTCACTGGCTAATAAAATCAGACCACCACTTTTGCTCTTTTCACACCAAATTGATGAAGCAAACTATTGCTTCATTGTAATTAAGCACAGTCTTGGATATATTTGCTAAGCAATAAAAAATATATATATACAGTCAGTTGACCTTTGGGTATTAAAGAAACACTGCCCACTGTAACAAATGATTTACTTGTATAGTTCAACAAATGCTTATGAAATACCTACTCAGTGCAAAGCTTCATGTCAGGTATCACTTCTATAGATAAGAAAATTTGAGGCTTTGAGAAGTATAATAATTTGTTCCAGGGTACACACTATCTAGTAGAACTCTACATTTCCACCTCAGTGTTAAGTGCTGAGTTCCTTCTACTTATAGACCTTTGCACAAACACTTCCCTTTGCTTGGCACACTTTCCCCTAACTTCTAACTATTCCACACAGCCTCAGTTTAATCTAACTTCTGCTAATCCACTCAGCCTCAATTTAATTGTCACCTTCTCTGGAAAAATTTGCCTGATACCCCCTAGCCCCATAAAAAAAAAATAAAAAGCACCCAAATTTACAAATGTAGAGATATAATTGACTTTGTTAAATGATTCATGAATTGGCATCCCATCTAGATACAGCAAGGGTTTATACAAAAGCTGTCTATTTATAGACTGAAAGAAGGTAGGACAAGGTTCTATGCAAAAGGAGAGATTTCGAGTAAATTTACCTTCCTTTAGGGGAAGGCAGGGGGCTCTTGTCCTGACTTGGAAACTTCTGGGTGATCAGTTTAAGATGACACTTTGGGGAAAGTTTGAAGCTGCCATAAGATTAATTATTAAGTCTGAGTGGGAGCCCAGCATGAAACATCCCATTTGGGGCCTGTTCTTTCTATTTTGTAACATCCTCTAGTTTCTTTGCCCACCCTCTCTGCTCTTATGGCATCCGGTAAGGCCCTTCACTTGGCATATTCTGGCCCTCCATATGTGGGCTGTATCATAGGCAAGGCCCAGAACATTATCCTTGTCCAAACTCTGATTTTCTCATAATTCAGGATTTTTAAAATAAATGAGCCATTTTGTTAATGGACAGCCAAGGGATACTCAGGGACCCTAAATTTGTAAGGGGTATACTCTAAAAATGGTTCTTCTATCCGAATGTAGGAAGGCAAAGGAAGCAGACTCTTAGGCTGGAAGATTTTTTTTATTAACTGATATGTACACAGAGGGAAGAAAGAATATTCCTAATGAAACTCTGAAAATTATCCATCTCCTCATGGGCAAATAACCAGCCAAACAGGCTCTGCCTGAAGCTGGGTTTCTGATACTTGAAAGCTTGTGATGACTCTATGGTACCTTCTGGAGGGGAACTCAAGAAAGGGGTTAGGTAGGTGCCAGAGAGCTGGAAACAAAGGAGAGGAAGTTTAAAGTCAAAGTACAAATCAGGGTAATAGCTGTCTCTCCACCAAGGACAGGCACAGCTCTCCACATGATCTCACCCAGGTGTCTCTCCAAGAACCTCTCCAAATGTGTCTATGTGTCTCTCCTCCATGTGTCTCCTCCAACTCGCCTTCACAGCAGGAAGTCAAGTCAGGCCATAGAAGCAAGAGTGACCCTCCTGCCTCCTGGGCTACATGGATCCACTTGGTCATTCAGCCCTGTCCCTACTCCCCTACTAGCTCTCCAGTTTAGGTAGTCCAGTTCATGGCATCCTGGGACTTGTGATCCAAGGCAGCTGCATGTAAGTTGGGGTGGGAATAGTCGCCCCTCCTCTTCATGAAGGTGTATCTGTAACATTTTGAGTATTTTCTCTAGCCTGCTGAAAAGGGTGTTGGAGCATCCATGAAAGTGTTTCATGTAGTAGATCTGATGCTTCAAGGATTCTTAAAGTTTAGATTTTCATTTTAATGATAATGTAAACTTCCATCTGCTAAAAAGACAACAGTTTCTTCCTTAAGTCTCTTAATACTTTCTTCCTGTAACTTTCAAATGAAAGATATTTCATAGGGAAAGACTTGTCTCCCAGTGTTTCTTCAAATGTTCTTTTAAGAAAAGCTGTACAGCACCTGGGTTACAGAAGCCTGGGTGCTTTGGGAATGGTTCTTATACCACATTTCTTACAGCACATTTCTGAACTTAGTGAGGTTCACAGAATTTGTGGAAAATTAAAGCTATATACATTTTTTACTTTATGGCGATGTTATTTTCTCTCAGGCTACAGTTGATCTGTCATATTCAGAGGGTCTCATAAATAATCTATTCCAATTTTTATAACTTCCTTAAGCTTATTTATCATGTATGTCTTACACATGTGATGGTGGTAGAAAGCCAGAAACCTCACTTTTCTATCAAGTGTTAAGTAATTGAATAACATGTACATCCTAAAGTTATTAAGGTGTTTCTCTTCAATCCAGGCTGTACAAAAATATTCTTCTAATAAAAGTGTGTGTGTGTAAGGGGGGGTTTCATTGGATGTATAGTCACTAGTGAGGGCAGTGGTTTTTCTCCTATATTTTTATTTCTTAGATAAAATTTATTATCTAATTACAAAAGTAATACATAGAGGCTGTTGAACTTTAAAACATAAGAAGCGAGGTGAAATCCCCGTAACTGAAAGATAATTTTTCTTTGCATGCACTTCTATAATATATTTACTTTTAAAAAAGAAACAAAATTGACATTTTGCATGTGTGTGTGTGTGTGTGTGTATGTATGTGTATGTGTATCTCCTGACCATTTTTTCACTTAATACATCATTACTATCTTCCAAGATTATAAAAATCTTTTACATGACCTTTTTTTAACCTCACATTTATGGGAGGGTGGGAAGAAGGAATATCATTTACATTCTACTCTCCTGGTATATATCAGTTCTACAAGACAGTGCCATCAATGGTAGTTACTATATTAGCCAATAAATCCTCAGAGCAAATACAGCTTAAAATGAAGATCTGTAACTTTCCTCCAACTCTTCATATTTGCTCTATCAACAATCTGTGGCAACCATTTTTCTATGCTTTGTATGTATGAGTTCACTTTTTTTTCTTTTTTAATTCCATATATAAATTATATCATGCAGTTTTTATTTCCTTTCTCTGTGTCTGAAAACCCAAAGATAAGTCCATGCATGTGTGTTCAAATAATTTACAACAAAGAAACCAAGAATATACAATGGATAGTGTAGGGAAAGTGTATTCTTTTTAATCAATGCTAGAAAAACTGGCAGTAAATGTTAGAAAAATGAAACTAGGCAGGCAAGCACCCCTGTACTCCGGAGAAGGGCATCACAGAGGGCCCGGGCTCCAGAGGTGTGTGCACTGTGCCCCCACTGGAAGGTAGTGGTGTACTGTGTGACCTCTCCTTTCTCCTTACCCACCCTTGACACTGCTTCTCCCATCTCCAGAACACCCATCCAGTTTACTGTTTCCCGAACAGATTCAGTGTTCCACTGTAGCCTCTTCACCACTTGGGGCCTCTGCACCTATGTGTGTGTGGCCTCTCTGTGCACCTGTGTGTGTGTGTGTAAGAATTGGGTAAGGCGCTCCTGCATGACTGCCTGGAGACAATAGCCCACATCACGAGGCTGCCAGGGTGCCTAGGTAGCTGTTGACTGATTGTGCAGCCATGGTCTGAGGTGGTCTGGGAATAGCTGGGAAATTGCACCAAGCACCTGCACAGGAAGTCCTCCCTGTAGATGTGGCCAACATGTCCCCTCCAGTTACCCAGAAATTTGATTACCCTTTGTCTCCCCTGGATCCTGCTCCCATAAAGTTGATTACACTTTGTCTTCCCTGGGCCCTGCTTTCCCTGCCATTGCCACATAATCAATCATGCTTGTTCATCAGTGCTGATACAATACCTTGCAACCTGCTCTACAACTTGTCCCTCAGCGTGTCCCTGGGGACATGATGACACGTCCCAACTACCAGATTCCATAATACTCCTGGTACTTGCCTCAAAATATACCTTCCCGGTGACTCACTGATAAAATTCCAGAGATGCAGAGTTGGGAACAGATTCAAAAGTATAAAATAACTCTTTTTTGTCACAGCATGACAAACCTGCCGAGCAGTCATTCTTATTATGCTCCAAGCAAAGAGAAACTGCTTTGCTTCACCTTTACACTTCTTGAGCTACTGAAAATTGTACCTTTGTATTGAACCAAACCCTACTGTACACTGGTTTGTCTGTTCTCTGGTTTTAGACACCCTTAAGAAATAGTCTGAAAAATACAAATCTACTAGTAAGCTTTCATATATTTGAAGGCAGTTTGGATCTTCACATCTCATTTGCCTACCAGAGAAGGTAATACTATGAGCATGTTGTTCATTCTGGTTATCTTTTTTGCAATCACTGATTCCTGAGCAATTATGAGTCACCCATGTAACTTTTCATTCTAGATTCCTGGCTTGATATCCAGCTGACCTGTTACATTCTACCCTTGTAAAATTAGAAGTGTCCTTACTTGTTGATGGCCAACTAAATTAACATGATATGTGTTGTTAGTAGCTTATGTTAGCTCTTCCAAATAAGACTTTGACTATAATCTCATTTTGTTGTTGCTGAATCAGAAATAGCAAGGGCAGTGGGAAGTTAGATCTCGGTGTAATATCAAAATAGGGAGTCCAGAGTTTCATATTGTGTGCATCTCAGAGGAGTGTAATCTGTGCCTAAATTTCCAAGTATAGTTTCAGACTCTGTGTGCACATGAAAAAAGGTAGCCCAGGGCTCCAGAACCAGGGGTCACTATTCACTGTCCACACTGAAAAAGTAGAAGTTTGTCTCCCTAATCCTTCAGTGACTTGCTGCAAGATGAATTGCCAAAATGAGAGACAGGATGCACGTGGGGTTAGGGAGAAAGACTTGAAGACCTGCTGTTAGAGGGACATGTAGAACCCCAGGTTAGATATTCCCTCTCAAGATTGTAAATACTAGGCTGATGTTAAGACAACCGTTGGACTATTGCATAATAGTGTGAAAATGGGGCAGTTTTGACTTATTAAGAGCAAGGTTTTGAATCAAACTTGAATTGAAACTTTTTTCCATAGTGTACTAGCGCTGTGATACTGGATTAACTTTTTAATTTCTCTGTGTTGATTTCCTAACCTACAACTTGGGGATAGTAATGCTCCTTGTTCTGTGGGGGCTATGGTGGAAATTCATGTGAATTGTTTATAATAGTGACTGGCTTTAGTTAATGCTCCGTACACATTAACAGTAATAAAGCATTAACAATAATAAATTTTCCTTGGAAAATTGATCCAAGGAAGAAACCTGAACAATTCATTTACAAGGTAGACAGATTCAATGAAAATGTGGTTGAGTGAATGATGGTATTCCCGTTCTGTGGGGTACTATGAAACTATTGAAAGAATGAATGAGTTAGACTTACATTTATTGTCCTAGGTGGTCAAAAAGTAGCAAAAGTCCCCTGTACTTAGCTGTGTGTGGAGGGAAACCTAGGAAAGAGGTGAAGAAAACACAGTTTGGGATGGGGTGGATAGTTATGAAGTTTTCATTATATATAATTATATTGTGTCACTGATTGTGCTAAGAATGTGTTGCTTTTGTAAATTTTGAAAACAGATTTTTAAAAGTGAACTGAACATGGCAGATGAGAAATCAGGAAGGCATGAGAAAAAGTTGTCAGAAAGGGAAGAGATATTACCAGGTGCTGAAGGAAGAGCCAAGAAACCCGCCCTTTTCTCTCCTTTGTTATGGGTTTATTTGGGCTCAGTATTGAGAACTTTGCTTGTCTTACTCATTTTCATCTAGTATCCCTCAGTTTCTGGCACAAAATATAGCAACATCTTTTTTTCCTCATCATTTCTGTTATATTTCTAGCAGCTCAGCTAATGCTTGTCTGGATATTGGGAAAGATGTGATATGAAGATGGGTATAATCAGGGTATTGCTTATTAACTAACTAAATTAGTTGCTTTTTTTTTTTAAAGATTTATTTATTCATACAGAACTGGGGTACAGGCCAGAGGCTCAGGGGCGGTGAGAGGCTTCACCAGAGACAGAGTGGGGAGCAGAACAGGCAGATCGACGAAGTACACTGCTGAGGGGAGCAGCGGGCGGGTCAGGAGAGGTCTGGCTCGCCATGTGGTCTCCTCCGGGGCAGGCGGCAGGCGGGAATCGAACTCATGCGGAAGTGGCTTCAGATTCTCAGTGCTGTGCTTTAACCCGCTGCGCCACCAGGGAGGGCCAAAATTAGTTGCTTTTTAATTGAAGATCAGTGTTATTGTAACTTAATAAATTAGTCAATGTATATACATTCTGATAAAGGAAAATGTGCATCTATTCTAAGATCACAGCCTAATTACATCTTCCTTGTCCCTCTTTGTCTCCAGTTTCCCAATTCCTGTTTCTCATGGCAACTAATTACCTTTCCTTGTGTGTTCTTCCAGAAATGGTGTTTGCATCTATAAGCTCTGTGTTGGAATGTGTCCCCTACTGAAAAACAAATGGTGATAGAGGATACCCTTGAAAAACAGAAGTTTCCCCTCTGTCTTTAGAAAGACAAGCTCTAAACTCCTCTAAAAAGATAGTTAAACCTCTTGTGAGAAAGGTCTGTGGGTGTGGGTTCAAGCTGCAAGGAATTCTGCTCTTGTTGGAAAGACTGTACAGTTCTGTTCAGCTCCCACAACCAGTTTATAAAAGTTTATTGCAACGACGTAGCTACAAAGAGAAATTTATTTCTAGCCCAACACATAGAGAAGTTGCATCAGCCCTTATGTGGAACTGAAGGCGCAGTGAACACGTCCACCTTGGCAGAAAGTACCTGCTGCTGTGCACGAGCCTTCTGGCTTCCCAGGAGCTGGCACCCCCTTCTCTGCAGGGCTCTGGTACACGACCACTGCCCCCCTCCTTGGAGGAGAGGAGCCTGTCCTCTGAGAACAGCCCACATCTTGCACAGTAAGCAAGAAAGGGGCATTATTTCTCAGTTTAAGCCTGACAGTGAGAAGTGCCCCTCCCAGGTTTACCCTGTGAGAATTTTATCACTCTTTTAAAAAAGAAATGGGAGCAATAGAGGAAGGCAGGTGACAGTGAGTCATGAAATTCACTCTTTAGAACATGTCCTGTCAAGAGCTCTTCCTCAAGTATCCGTGACTTTTGTGCTCATTCTGGAAGGAAGGAAGTCTCTTTTCTTATTTCAAACTTCTACATTAAAGGATAGAATGGAGAAAATTACATTGTAGCCAGAGGAGGGAATAGGATTTTGGCCTAAAGGACAGCAAAGGTTTGTTTTCTCATCTGTGACAGACAGGTTCAAACCTGTCATAAGCAGTAACAGAGCTCCTTATTACTGATTTATACAAGTGGTGGTGATGTCCCCTCTCATCCCAACCCCACCCCCCCTCTAAAATCTGGTTGAGTAATTCAGAAAGTTAAAAAAATAACTAAAGCAATAAATGAGAAAAGTTAGCCCAGGTCCGCTCCAGATGCCAGGAAGGTACACACAGACTGGAAGAATCTGTGAGGTCTTTGTTTATTGCTCCCTATGCAAATATTCAGCCATGCTCAGGGGAGCTGAGTGCAGTGTCTGTTCAGCTGCCATTTAAGAAATAGGACTCTGTTCTCCACAGCTTATTCCTTGGGGTTTCAGAATATAAAATATGAAGTGTGTATAATCGCAGTTCCCAGCATTTCTTGGCATTTCAGCTTTGGCAGCAAAAATGGGAAAACTGAAGTTTTTATGGCCTGGAAGACTGAGTGTAATTTTTGTGCTAAGACTCTGTCCAAGGAAGTGAGTGTGTTAAAAAGCACTTTGCTCCAGACCCGAAAGGGTCTGCTGTGCTTTGTTTGATTGGCTGCAGTTCTTGTATACATTTATATTCTGCTTTTATAAGAAGAAAGAGCTCAAATGGAGGGTTAACTGTGCAGAACATTTTCATAATTTTTCCCTTGATGCATAATTGAAGAAGTATAGCCTGTATCACATTTATCTGTGAAGAGTTAACTTCAAAACTGATAACTAATCAGTGAAGCTCAAGATACTTACTTTCTAAGATTCAAGTCTTAACAAACAAACAAACAAAAACTCATTAACGAGTCTGAAATGAGAAGAATTCAATAAAGAACAAACACTTTTAACAGATGAGGGATTTCAAGAAATTGCTCAAACTTGGATAAGCTTAGATTCATTTATGTGAAGTGTAGGTTAGACTCATGTCTTAGTTTGTTCATAGAAGTCCCTCTTTGCTCCTGGTCCCTTTCCCAGAGTCCCATTTG
This sequence comes from Condylura cristata, assembly GCF_000260355.1. Lineage (NCBI taxonomy): Eukaryota > Metazoa > Chordata > Mammalia > Eulipotyphla > Talpidae > Condylura > Condylura cristata. The sequence continues at coordinate 30,460,533 of NW_004567114.1, read as the reverse complement.
GGACAGAATTCACAGTCACCCTACAAAGAGGTGTCTGTTCTGTTGCTACTTTCCTGTAAAGTGGTGGAACTTAAGGAAAAATGGTATTTTTGCAAAGTTGGGACTGGTTGCCTTCTGTAGGAAGTGAATTCTCCCAGTATTTTCTTTTTGTGGACTGTTCTTCCCTAGTCTTTGGATTGAAAATTTAGTTATTAAATCATTAATTTTTTTCTTCAGCATTAGTCACTATCATAATTTCAAAGGCATAATAGTGAAAATTGCCTTTCCCCCAAGTCCCATATTTTATTTCCTTTTCATGGCACATGAATATATTTACACAAGAGTTAAATTTTAGTCCTAAATTTATGGGACCACGTTCATCTATTTATCCTTGTATTCACTCGTTTATTCAGGCAACAAATACTCCTGAAATGTCCTTTGTACCTGAAGATGTAATAGTGACATTGGCCAGGGCAACACAGGAAGCATGTATCTTAATGTCAACATGTAAGGAAGTAAAAGTGCCAGTTGTAAAAATTACTTGGAATTAATTTCCAGGTTTAGTTTCACTCCACAGGCTGAAGAAAGTGGAGGTGACTCTCTTTCCTCCTTGTCTCACCTCTCTCCCCAGTCTTCAGTTGTCCACAGCATTTTACCTGGCAGCTCAAAGTCAAATACCTTCAGAATGGGGACTAAGGAAAACACTCCAATTCTGGATTTGGACCAAATGGATTTCCCAGGTGTAAGCAACATACACGCGCACAGACACCAGTGTATATGTGAAGTTGAAAGCAAACACACAAGGAGCCTGAGGCCAGACCAGCAGGAGGGGCCCACAGGTGACCTGGTCACCAGTTCACTTCCTCAGAGTCCCCAGGTGCTCAAACACCAAATCAGCCATCGGGCCTGGTTTAATCTTCCTTTTCAGATCCCTTGCAGGATCTCTCAGAGAAAATGAGGGCACTGTTAGAATTTTACAGCCACAGTGAGTTTTCCACCTCACTTTGGAAACAGTGAGCCAGCTCTCCACAGTTTGGATGACAGAAGACTGCACTACGGAAATCTGCTGGAAAATCTGAGTGTTTAGAGAAATGTCAGGAGTATGGGCTTTCGTCATGGAATTTCTACACACTGCTGGCATGCTCCAGTGGTCGGCAGGAGACACATCACCGCCCTGTGGCTTCAGGCCTCCAGCCTCAAATCAGTGCAGCTGTGGCCATGTTCCAGCTGCAGCTGGGAGCTGTGGGGGAAGTGGCAGCACTGTCCACACTAGCCAGAGGAGGCCCCTCAAAGGGAGTAACCCCCACTCCCCAAAACCAAGTGTGAATTCCCTGAGTCTTTCTTGAAAGCTCATCTTCCATTCTCCCCTCCACTCTCTCAGGATTCTCTTCAGTGCAGAGTGAGTCTCCTAGAGAAGCAGATGCATTTCTTTCCCAAGACTTCCAGGAAGGATGGCAGAGGCCACTGGTCATGGCGCTGTCTCTCTGATATGAGACTGAGAAAGCAAAATAAGAAAACTTCAGAAGGGGGCGCCATGATGGACTCTTCTTCACTGTGGAAGTGATTCTTTCCACACAGATCGTTTATTGACATAGCGTGGTCCTGCTGGAGTAAGAAAGTTCTGTAGGCAGAGATGTACACAGCCACTTATAAGACACTTATTGGTGTCTTCAAGTGAAATAATATAGACTCTGTTTTCTCTGAAAGTAAATCTATATGCATATGTGAAATTTCCCCATAAATATTGCTTTCCCTTTGGATTCCCCAGTCTTTAACATCAAAATCAACAAGCGGAGCTTATACTGATACCCGCCATATTTCCCTTATTCCAGCAAAGCACAAGGTGCAGATGGCTGGCTTGAGAAAAATGTGAGTACTGGCAGCTAGTGATATCTTGGTCACTGGTTTTAAGGACTTCCCTATTTCAGAAACACTGAAGTTGAGGGAACAGGCACAGATCTTAGAATCATAGAAATAAAATGTTGGAGTTCTGTTTTCCAGAGAGCAAACAGAGTCTAGCATGGTGCTAGAGGGTGGCCAGGTACATGGTGTTTTTAAGACTATCCCAGAGATAGCGAAAGCAGAAGCCCAGATACTTGGAAAAATGGGCAGTCAACTAGGTTTGAATGTTCTGCCCTGTTTTATGTTTTAATCAGACTCCGGTAGGAGGAGATAATATAAGAGTAGACAGTATGTACAGACACCCACACTTCCCTGGGTGTCAGAAAAGCAAAGTTAAGTCTGCCCCTCCCCTTTTCCATCTGGAGAGATTTGAGCTCCTTGTCAGTTTTTTACTAGCAACTGGGGACTCTGGTTCCTGAGAAAAATGAACTGAAAATCCCAGTATTACCAGGGTAAAGATGAAAAATGCTGACAAGGTAGTTGAGTTATCTTGCAACTGAGGTCCTATGTTATAAATGGTCTTGGG
>NW_004567114.1:30348380-30458026 GCF_000260355.1 Condylura cristata | reverse complement strand
TTTTTTTTTTTTTTTTTTTTTTTTTTTTTTGCCTCTGTGAATGTGTCTCAAAGAACAAAGCTTGAGGATACTTGGAACTTATAGTCAAGTGTTATCCTCCCACCCCCCACCAAAATGCTAGTAACTGAATTTGTGAGCTTCCCACATGTGTCACTCATCACATACAGTTCCTTGCCTTCCCAGAATGGACGTTGTTCTGAGCAAGTGCAGTTCCTGTAGTGAATTATCACATGGCCCATGGGTGACTGGTCAGTCGAGGTCTGAACTATTGTTCAGAGGCAGAGGTGGACTCTAGAAAGAGGCCCTAAATCTTTCCACCCTTTGCCAAGTTGCCAAGCCTTATCAGAGCTTAGGATGGCATTAGATGCAGTTGTGAATTGTGGCATAATTGCATGTTAAGTGGACTTTGCATCCCTGCTTTACACACATACTTCAGTGTACTCCTTTGCCACTGAGTGGCTGGTGTTTTGAAATACCCGAGCTCAAGTAGATCATTATTACATTATCCATGGACTTCATTTGACCATGAAGGAGACTTCTCCACCATTCAGGTCACTCATTCCATGTCTCCTGAGCATCTGCTTTATACTGGTTTTGGTTTTGGAGATCAAACGATAAATTCAGCAGGGTCTTTGCCCTCAAGGGTTTAGTTTGCACTCCAAAAACATATATAAATCAACAGTTTAAAGTACTTTACCTTAAATTCCCAAAGTAAATGTTAACAATACAATGAGAGCACAGGAAAGGATGCTACTAAATCTGATGGAAAGGGCCAGAGGAGGCTGTGGAGAAAAGATAGCATTTGAGGCACAGGTTCCCAGTTAGCAGCAAAATATGGCAATACATGCCAGGTAGATCAAACAGTAGGGACAGAGAGAGGCCTGAGGACAGGAACATGCCCTGTGCTAAGGAATTGAAAAGACCCAGTGAACTGAAGGTGACAGTTGAAGTAAGCTGGGGTGAGAACATGGAAGGTTTTGAATGCCAGGCTAGGAGAGTGGCCTTTATTTGCCTGTCAGTAGAATGAGCCTAAAGGAGCCTAAATAAGGACAGTATAGAAGAGTTCAGGTAGGAAGTCTTAGAATAAATCAGTCAAGAAGTAGTCATTAGCTGACGCAAGCCTTTGAAGGTGGGAAGAGAAAGGAGAAGAGAAATGGGGAATGATGCAGTGGAAGAAAAGCTGAGAGAACTCTGAAGCTCATGGGCTCTATGGTGTAGGCATGAAAGAGAACTCGAAATTTAAGGGTTTTTTTAAGATTTATTTATTTATGCTTACAGAACTGGGATCAAGGTCAGAGGTGTGGTGGGTGAGAGGATTCACCAGAGACACAGTGGGGAGCAGAACAGGCAGATAGATGAAGTACACTGCTGAGGGGAGCAGCAGGTGGGTCAGGAGAGGTCTGCTGCGCCATGTGGGTCAGCTCCCTGGCCAGGGATTGAACTCATGCTGCAGTGGCTTTTGAGAGCTTCATAATACAGTGTTTTAACCCGTTGCACCACCAGGGAGAGCCCCTAACACTCTAAAGTCTTTAACCAGATAAAGCTAGCACTTGAGGAAACTCCAGTCTTTATCCTTTTGTATCTGAAGGGTTGATGCATCTCTCATAGCTATGCCCCCAAAGCAGTTCATTTCAAAGTCTTCACACAGCCCTGGATCTCTGGAGTGGGTTGTCAGAGTAGAGATTTAGATTTGGGAACCATCTAGCTGAGGTAATGTTTTATCAATGGGAGTAAGCTGTACAGGCAGAGAACCAAGCCAGATGCCTGTGCCAGCTGGACAGATAGAACAACCTAGGGAATGCCGTTCCATCGAGGTATTATAGTTTGGTACAATGACTGTAAATTTGCTAGATGGTGGTAACATGTCTTGAGAATTTTACAAAGGCGCCGTGTGGTCTAGCAGTTGTGCTGGAAATAGACTTAAGCAAGGGCCAAGAACAGAACCTCAGGGAACCACCTACCCTTTAAGGGAGGGTGTGGGAGGAGGAGCCCACAGAGGAGACACTTGGGAGTGGCTGAAGACTTAAGTAGGATTGTGTCTAGTTGCCTTGGAATTTACCTGAAAACACAGTCACATGTGGTGAACTCTCGTCTCATTTGGTCTATGACTCAACTAGAGCCTGTGCTAATAATTCCCAACCATTCTCCCTCTTCACAATTCCATAGGGTTTTCCTTGACCCCAAGGAGATGGTGTATTTAACTGTATCCACTTGGTTTGGGCATAAAATTATCAAACCCATGGCGGAGGCCATAAGAGCAACCCTAGCAGGTGAGCACCATGTATCAGTAGCTGCTTCCTGCAGGAGCCAGGTCCAGAACCTGCCTGCAGGCTTCCAAAGGGCAGGCCATGCTCACCGTCTTTAGGAAAGGCAGCTCACCCTGGTCGCATTTGGCTCCGACCAGCCAGAGCTGACACAGGCACCTCCCAACCCAGAACAGGCAGAGCCTCTCAAGTGGCTCTGAGTCCTCACCTGAGCTCCTGAGCCACAAAAGAAAGAAGCGGCATCTGCAGAGTGATGACTGGGAGGCTTGCCTTTGTGGCACGAACTACAAAGGCTCACATCCTCACCCACGGGTGCCAACAGGATGGGCCGGATGCTTCTTGCAGGAGAGAAAGCGTGTGCTCTGCCTTGGCCCGTGATCCTCTGCCTACATAGACCTGCCGTTGCTGCCTCTTGGCACTTGTCATCTCTTTTGCATCAGTGGAAAGTTACAGGAGATGGCACACCTTCTTGGCCGGGCATGTGTCACATGACCCAAATCAAAAATTCCAAGTTCACCTCTTATCAGAGGGCTCCAGGCTTATGGAAGACAGAAGATCCTGTAGATTGGGCAGACAGAAGAGTGTTTGGAATGGCCACGGAACGCAGTGAGGCTGGAGTTTATCTGAGTGGCTGGAACTCGGCTGTTGGGACGTGACCTAAATCAGTCAATCAAAATGTTATTTTTGAAATAATACACTTTCTTTCAGATATTTTGGGACTTTTTTTTTTTTCATCTGTTGACCCTCCAGTTCTTAACTTGAATGAAAAATAGTCACTTTTCTAATGAGAAAGAAGGATCCCTTGTCCGTCTCCTGCTTGCTTTTCTCTGACTAGAAGTGAGCACAGGCACCTGGGCTTGTGCGTTAATGCCCTGGGGTGCTCTCCGGGAGATTTCACGCTGCACCCTATAAATGTGTTGCCCCTTTTAAAAGAAAGGACTCTGAAGCAAAGAGGAAGGGAGATAACTTGTCATGGGCGTCAGAGGAAGGCTGTAGGAGTCAGGCAAAACCAACTGGTTCCCAGTGAAAATTTTGATTTATCAACTTACAAATAGAAAAGAGTTCCATATGATTGGGATCATGTTCTCTATTTGGGCTTAAAGGGTCATCTGAGCTTTTGAGTTACTTCTTTGCTAGTATTCCATCTTTCTGGCTTTGGAGTTTTCCATGAAATGGCTTTAAAAAAAATCAAATGAGATTTTTAGCTTGATAAAGGACTTCAGGAATCTCATTATTCCTCCTCTTCCTGGACTGACCTTTTTACTTTATGCAGGATGTACAGGGGTGATTGATCTTGTCTGGTTACAGTCACCAAGGCATTGTAAGGTTGCTTAATCCCCAGGCACCCACATTAGTCACTGGCTGTTGTACCTGCAAGCCCAGCTTTCTTCTGTCAACTGGATCACCTGATGGAGAACTAGTGAATTGAATGTGACTGAACTGATGCATGAGTAAATTCACCACCAGATGCAGAAAGCAGTTCTCATCACTTCTTCCTCATTTCCTTGGTGCCTGTTATGAACAGAACACAGTAATCCACAGGCCAGAAGGATTTTACCCCCCAGCGGTATATGGGTAAAGGGTATGCAGCTGAAGTTTAGGGTGAGAAAGTTAGGGCTAGTTCAGTTCAATCAGTGCTTAATTGTCCATTCAGCCCTGTGCCAGCCTCCTTGTTCTAAGGTCAAAGAGCTAAAAGAAGCGAGGGAGGGGCCTGCAGGGAAACCAGCAGTTACAGGCGGTGCAGTAAGTGCTGTCACAGACAGTGCGCCCAGTACCAGGGAGCCTGGAGCAGAGGCACCAGGCTGTGCCTGGGAAGGGTGCAGAAGGCCTCAGTGAGACTAGTGTCAGCCCAGACGGGAAGAAGGGAAAAAAGTGCTGGCCTGAGCTCATGAAACTGTCTGTGGTGGGAAACTAGTGGGGTTTTTCCCTTTTTAACCCATTTAGGACTGATTCTTTTATAAAGTATAATAAAAGCAAATTACCAGAAGAGTGAAACTTTTTTAAAAAGCACAAAAGCAATGCCTCAGATTTTATTAGATTCAATAATTTAAAAATTATTGTCAAACAGAAAAGTTTCTAAACTCTCCATATTGCTACTTCATGGCAGGCCAGCCGCAATTGCCAGGGTCTACCAGACTACAGACCACACTTTCAGTAGCACTGCCCAGAGCTAAGGAGAACAGGCCTTGGGCCAGGGTGTCCTGGAGAGCCGTGGTCCTCTGGGACAGGGAGTAGGCAGAGGGCAGCAGGTAAGGGAGTGAGGCTGGCAGGGCCCCTGTGGAGTGCATGGGGCCTAAATCCTGATCGGGCCCCCTTTTTCTTAAAAGAAGATTTATTTATTTATGCATACAGAATTGGGGTATAGGTCAGAGGCTCAGGGGCGGTGAGAGGCTTCACCAGAGACAGAGTGGGGAGTAGAACAAACAGGCAGATCGACAAAATACACTGCTGAGGGGAGCAGTAGGCTGGTCAAGAAAGGTCTGCCATGCCATGTGGGTCACCTCCATGGCTGGGGATGGAACTCTGATCAAACTGGCACTGAAGTGGCTGGGACTTGCCTGCAGTGCTGAGCTTTAACCTGTTGTGCCACCAGGGTGGGACCTCCGACAGGGCCTCTTAAAGGAACAGGCTTTGAAAGGACAGGATCACAATTGTACTTCAGAAAAACAGTAGAATAGATGGTAAGGAAGGAAAAAGTGGGGGAAAAGTTAAATGCAGTGATCCAGGTGGAGAATGAAAGGGCCGAGGCTGTGGGCTGTGATGGAAAGAAGGAGGGGCCGAGGCTGTGGGCTGTGATAGAAAGGAGGAGGAGCCCCTGTTAGCATTTAGCGATTGACTGGATGTGGGAAAAAGGGAGAGTATATAATTTGTACCTATCTCATTTTATAGATAAGGAGGCTGAGGTCCAGAGAGGTGACAGAACTGAGGCCAGGAGCTCTCCTTTGGCTTTAGAATAAGTGTTCTTCTCATTTGACTAACTGAGCAGACAGTATACCAGACAACACCAGCAGACAACACCAGCATTCCAGCGTGTCCACTCTCACCTGCCCCAGTTTCCCCAGGCTGCCTCCAAAAAAGGAGCACATGGATGACAGCCTGCACACGGACACCCTCCTCCCCCACTACCTGGCTGGCAGAGTAGTGCTTTCTGCTCATGGTGGTTGTCTTGACAACAGAAGCCGCTCCAAAGTCCACTGTGTTCTGCAGAAGCCAGTTAAATCCATGCAAATCCAGTTTAGGCAGTTGATGGAATGTTTAATATCCTTCTTTTATAGGAACAAAGGGTGCTTCCAACTATAAACCAAAATGAACAGGTAGTCAACAAGCAGGACAAAATTGTCTTGTATTTCCTGGAATTGGTTTGGTTCCAGGCTGAGCTCCATGATACCTGGAGTTGAGTGCACTTGAGATATGTTTAGAGGCACAGAATTTCCTGGGCCACTCTCAGTGTCCTAGGTCAACCCCAAGGCAGAGGACCCTAGCAGGAAGTAGATCTTTCAATGGGCTCCAGAGGTGCCCAAGGGGAACCATGATCCCAGCACAAACCAGAATGCACCCAGCTTCTGAACGATGCCTCACACCCTCCTTAATTCTCCCTTACTGAGCTCTCAGAACCATATCAGTGCCAAAGGGCAGAAAGCAGACTTGTGTAGATTAACAGTGATATTTAAGGTGCCTACTATGTGCAAAGCATTATGGTATACACAAAGGGAACTCAAAAACATGAAGAAATGAGAATGAGGCACCTCTCCTCAAAGAGATCACGTTTTAGTGGGGAAATTGGGAATCATCAAATAGCAGTCCCAGGCAAGATTTTAAAATGTGACCTACATTCTTATCACCCATGACCTTTGTTGGCTTCTGCATTAAAGAGAGGAGAATACCAGTATGGTGGCTTTGATAGAAATTCTTACATGTGGAATATGGTACCTGGTATTAACTGCTTTTTTGTGAAAACAGCTGATTAAAAATATTAATAGGTTTGAACACGAAATAAGAGAGACCTTCATTTATCATAGTATATTTTATAACAGTGAAAAATTGGAAACATCTCCCAAAATTGGCCTTGCTGGATCTGGATTTTACCATGTCTTTATATGTATGAGTCCCACATCCACTATTGGGACCCTGCCCTAAATAATTAAGCAGGGAGAGCATAGAAAAGAAGGACTGGCTATTCCAGTTGAGTTTTATTTGATTGCATTGAGAGGTACAGATAGTGCCACTTCTTGGGAATTGTGTGTTTTATCTATGGAAAATTTCAGTTCTCCAGAATGGACATAAAGGCCTCAGGCCACAGTGGTGGTATAAGTAGCAACAGGATTTAGTCACCGCCCTCATTCACCTTCCATTTTTTCTGCTTTAAAGAATGGGCCGGCCCTCCCTAGTGGCGCAGTGGGTTAAAGCACAGCACTGAGAATCTAAAGCCACTTCCGCATGAGTTCGATTCCCGCCTGCCCCGGAGGAGATCCACATGGCGTGGCAGACCTCTCCTGGCCCGCCCGCTGCTCCCCTCAGCAGTGTGCTTCGTCGATCTGCCTGTTCTGTTCCCCACTCTGTCTCTGGTGAAGCCTCTCACCGCCCCTCTGGCCTGTACCCCAGTTCTGTATGCACAAATAAATAAATCTTTAAAAAAAAAAAAAAGAATGGGCCACCTGGGGTGAGCTGCTGGGCACTTGACAGACACAGACCAGGGTGGAACTGGATGACCCACACCTAACACCAGCCTCTCTCATTGTACTGAGCAGGGCTGCTGATACTGAACAGAGACATTAATTCCATATCTTAGAACAGGAGAAGTTGTCATCAGCAGGGTGAAATAGATAGAGCTGTTGTGGATGATGGAGCTTAACCACCTCTTGAGACATTTTGCTCACTGCCTGGTTCCAGTCTGGGGCTCCATCTGACCAAACCACCTGGGCTTCTTCCTCTATTGCCTACAAGTTGTGTCACTTAGTATAATAAACCTACTTACCTCAAATGCAAAAGCTTGCAGTAGCTATTCAGAATTTATAAAATTCATGTTTATTCTATTAGTTTTGATTCTTATAAAAAACCTTAAGCAATAAGCAATGTGGGCATTATTTGTTATCAAAAAGGACATAATAGCTAAGACTTCTACAGCACTGGTGCATTCCAGGCAGTGTTCTAAGCAATTCACATCAGTAATTCATAGTTCCCATGAGTCACGAGGTATTGTTAGCTGCATTTCACAATTAGAAAAGAGGCACAGAGTAGTTAAGTAACCTTCCCAAGATCACAGCTAGCAACTGGCAGACCCAAGACTCAAACCCAGGCAGCCTGGCTTATAAGTAGGCATGCTCTTCATCTTAAATTATCTCTTGGAATCAGAAGGACAGATAAATTAGTTGAATGCCCTCCCCAAGGTCAGTTAGAGTTTGGGGAAAGAAGCAGATTGAGGGAGGCATTGGAAGCTAAATTGCTGCACAAGAGCTCAGTAGAGTGTTTGCCCCTTGGCCTTTATCTGAGTGTGAGTATATGCATCCATTTTTGGCCAGGACTCTGGATTCGCTGACTCCATAATTGGTAACTCTGGGTTTGTTACCAGATAAGAGCATTAGCATGAACTCTAGTTCTCTCAGAACTGTAAAAAAGTAGGTCCCATGATTATTGCTTTATGAAACCTTTTATTTGCAAAAGGCCTTTAATTACCTCTGTCCTGTGCATATGAGCATATATTGTTGCACTCAAGTTACTTACACAGTGAAATCCTGGTTTGTGACTAGTCAGGTTAGGATCTATCATTTTTCAGTCTTAATGTTTTTAACAGAAAACTGAGGTGCTAGAAAATTAATCAAACTGAAATAGTCATCATTTATTGTATCAAGATTAATCCCACGTTTAGGGAGAAAAAATGTTAGTCATTTCTCAAAAGGTCTCTCATCTACTACTTTTACTCACAGGTTCATTAAGCTAAAAACATGGCACATAGGCTAAAAATTCATTTTCCCCCTGATTTGTGAATTGTGTTTACTTTTAAGATCTTAGAAAGTTATGATAGCTCAGATTTATACATTTAGTAGGTTATTTTTTTTTAAGATTTATTTATTTGTGCATATAGAACTGGGGTACAGGCCTGAGGCTCAGGGGCGGTGAGAGGCTTCACCAGAGACAGAGTGGGGAACAGAACAGACAGATTGACCAAGTACACTGCTGAGGGGAGCAGCGGGTGGGTCAGGAGAAGTCTGCCACACCATGTGGTCACCTCCAGGGCAGGCAGGAATTGAACTCATGCGGAAGCGACTTTTAGATTCTCAGTTCTGTGCTTTAACCCACTGCACCACCAGGGAGGGCCTTAGTAGGTTATTTTTATCAAGAATACTACAACATAAATTTAGAATTAGTTCTTGAATAATGTTTCTAAGACAAGTACTCCAGCGTTTAAAAAATGAACAGCTAACAACAGCCTTGGGGAACTTGGGCTCTTTAGTGGCAAAACCAAGTGCTGGGAAGAGAGTTATCCCAAAGGAAATTTCTTAGGAGAAAGGTCGACGTTGCTATGATAGGCCCAACATTAGGAGAAAATCAATGAAGCATAAATTTCCTCAAAGGGGTCTCGAGTGTGTTGCTGTCGCGTGACCAGCCTGTGATCATACGCTGGAAATGGCTGAGAAATACCCCAGGCTTACCCTTGGAGTTTGTGACTCAGTTGGGAAAGTTTTTTATATAAAACATATCAGATAACACAGCAATACCTACTCTAATCCAATATTAAATGTGACACTTGTTTCAATTCCAAGGGTTAGAGTAGTTCTGCATTACAGATGTCCTCTTGAATTTCAGACTTCTGTGTAGATGGCTCCAGTTTAATCTCCAGTGGGATAGCAACCAGAAGAGGCCTGCTGATGTGGCCAGAAGTTCTGGGTCAAGTCAGAAGGTTCTCTCTGCCCCTCCCCTCCACCAGCACATAAGACATTACTAATGCTGGAGAAGGTTTGTCTTCAGCCAGTTGCCAAAATCAACCTGCATGTCCCTTCTGAGACTGGTGTTATAAACTCCACTGCTTCCTGTCATCAAGCATCCCTCATCACCCCCTTCCTGCAGTCCCCATGTCCTCCTCCATGCCTTCTGCAAGAACCACACTTGGACAGCAATTAGCTACAACCTTTACTGCTTGTTTTTCCCAAATTTAAGAGCAGTTCTAACCTTGGTAGAGCAAGGACATTGCTGTTCCTCTTAATGGCACCTCTGTAGATATTGGCCGTGTCTAGCATGTCATCAGAACAGCTCTGGGTTTCCTTAGATGGAACCAGTCAGAGCAGGAAAGACTAAAGAGGGCAGTCTTTGTCCTTTCACTTGTTCTGTGTATTTGTATTGATATCTTAATAATCTGGCTTACCTTTCTGAAAACAAGAACCACAGAATTTATCCGCTCAACTATGACAACTGCTGGCATTTCCCTAGTGCCTGGTGCCCTCTAAGCCTCAACAGTTTTACTCTCTGAACCTGTTTGTTGGTAGTGGTGCCAGGCATCCAACATAAACCTAGCAGCATCCATCTGCCTCTGCCCATCCCCACTGCACTCCACAGCTGCCCCTATTGACATCGAGATCTTATTGCTAACCTGGAAAGCATGTTTTCATTCCTTGTTGGAAATCCTCCTTGCTTCTTCTCCTGCACATGCCCTGCAAGTAGTCAGCCAGTAAGGAGCTTCTGTTCCTGTCTTGTTCTTAGTTTGCAGGCCTTGGGATCCCCCAGTTCTCTGAACCTATGTGTGGTCTTGCTTAACAACATACTCATTTCCTTGCTGGAGCTCTGCAGCTGGGCAGTGAGGCTGCTGGCAGGTGGGTCATCTGCACTCAGGAAGCCTGAGACTCTGCATGCTGACCCACTTACCATTTGTCAAGTCCAAGTGTGCTCTGAGTTCCTTCTGTCAGAGCTGGGTGCCATGGTCAGGAGGCCCCTACCCACCAAGCATCTCTGTCTCCTTATCGTTTTGTGTGAAGCCCTCCAGCCTGCCGCCCCCAGCTACGCACATCTGCAAGCTGAACCCAGCCAGGTACCATGCAGGAAGGGATCTGGCAGAGAGGCAGTCAGAGAGGTTTTCTTGGCAGCAATAACATGAAAGTATGGTAAGGAGCTACTAAGTAGATGTGTGCTATGTCAGTTGAGAAATTCAACCCTTCTGGAACTAAGGGTTGGGGGTGGGGTGTGACATGAAAATAGGGAGATGACTCAACTGTCAGCTCAAAGCTCATTTATTTGGTGGTCCTAAAAAGGTGTCTAGTCAGCACACTGGATATTAATCAAACTCGTTGTCTCTTGCATTTATTCAAAGGGTTGCTGCTGTTTTCTTGGTTCATTTTTTTCGTACCACCAGACAAGATAAGGGGAAATCTCGGACCCCTTTGCCCAGGTTAAGCTGGTCCTGTGTATACACAGTGGTGTAGGTGGGCCCACACCGCCTGCACATACATCCAGCACAGCAAGCACCAGGGAGGGAGGGAGACCAAGCCTGACCTGGGGAATTAGTCGGTGCGCCCTAACCCTGTTTTAAAGGGTAACAGCCAGGCTTACACAGTCACTTTAATGAGCACCTCCCTTCTCAAGATGTTGGGAAGAAATATAAAAGGGTGAGGAGAAAGGTGCTTCAGAGGAGCCTTACTAATACTTCCCAGGTTGGAAATTGTTTTACTGCCCTTCCTCATTCATTAGAAAAGGAGTTCTTTGGTATCGGCTTCCCAGTGATGAATGTTCACGTGTCATATATTTGTCCTAAGTAGATACTCCAATTAATCAGCATCACAAACACCAGATGAATTATCACTTCATGAGGAGAAATGGCAGGGAACTTCACTTAATAGTTAGGAATGTTGCTTCTGTTAGCAGGGTCCTTATTTTCATAGGTAAGTTGGTTCTGATGACAGTGAGATGTCAGAGAGCAGTTGAAATACATCACCCTTGATGATCCTGTACATAGTGGACATTTTAGGTAACTTGGAGGTAGGGTGAATAATGAACTTCTGACAACATGGTGAGAATGCTGATTTCACAACTATACTAGTTTCCCTAGTCAAGCAAAGTGAATTCTCTCCAAATGCCCTTACAGTTTGGATTCCCAAAAAAACTCCTTTCCAGTCCTACCCATGGATTGCCTTCCTTGAAAATTAGGATCTTTAATGTAAAAAGATTAGGAGAAAAGGAATAAATTCTTAAAATTCCCCCCCAAATGGTTAAAGTCAAAATATATAAACATATCTTTAATGACTTCTTCCTGATTATCCAAGCAATACATAATTCCTGAAAGAAATACATAAAATAAAAAAAAGAATTCATTAGAATATTTTGAATGTAAAATTATTTTTTTAATTCTTTAAACCTTACTGAGACTATAGATGTCTCACATAGAGGTAAAAAAAATTGAGTCCAGGTAATTCAGCTATGGTGCCCCCTTGGTAAAATTTATTGTTGATGCTCATGGTCTGAGTATTAAAAAAGACCAAAGACCTTATCCCAGGGATACTCTTCCCAAAGCTTAGTCCCAAGCCCTCTTGTCATTAATTCCATTCACTCTCCCCACATGAACTTGTCCGTGCCCAGCCAATGACTCCCAAATTTATTTTTCCAACCCAGCCTTTCCACTGAGTTCTATCCATGTATATTTAGCTATAAAACATCTCAACATGGATGTCTAAAAAAATAGAGCAGTATGGCCAAGATAAATTTGTGAGCCAGAACATGAAAATATCTGTTCTCTTACCCTCCATAGCCTTCCATTACAAAATCCTGCTTCTTTTTCCCCATAATAGTCCTCTAACTTACTGCCTCGCTCTAGTCCAGGACACCTTCCTTTATTCTCTGTCTACTCCAATAGCTTTCCAGCCGGTCTCTTCATGTTCTTGCTCCTCCCTTCTGATTTCATCACTCCTGTTATAGCTGGAGCCCTTGTGTTGTAAAATCACAGATTAATCCCTTTCTCTGCTGTGTAATGCTTTTCACTGGTTTCATTTTCCTCTTAAACTAAACCTTAAATCCTGCCTGGCCCCTGCTTTATCAGTGTCCTACCGTCGTCTGTCTCCTTCAGTGTGCTGAGCTACTAGTAGTGCCTGGCTCACAGATGGTACGCAAAGATCTGTCGGGTGGGGGAATGGATGAGTGTCTTGCATTAGGTAAGACATGAATGGCACTGCCATGTAACTCAAGCTAAAACCCAATGTTAGACTATGACTGTTTCAGTGACTTTTTAAAAGTCTTTTGCTAATTGGACACAAGTAGTCTTGCTTGGAAAAAGAAAATTCAGGTTTAAATAAATCCAAATATTCAAAACACAAACTAGTTCTAAATGTCTTTGTTTTGAAATTAAGATCATAATCTAAAGTCACTGTCTAGCAAGTGCTACCTCAGCACTTGGCCACAGGCTAGCTTCTCCTCAGAGGACAGTGTCTTCTAAATAATTGGCCCCTAGAGAGAGGCTTGCTCTGCATTTCCTACTACTGTAACTTCAAACACTGCAAAAACCCTTTCTCCAGAGATATAGAAGCTAAATATCAAAACAAAAAATAAATGCAGAATTTTGAGTTATGAATTTCATAATGGTTTACATGAAAATTAATTGATTCTCTCAGCTGTTTTGATTGTGAAGTAATCTCAGAAACCATTTTCCAGGAAGATTGGCCAGTGACACCCTACTATTGCATAGAAGAGCAGGTGCCTACTATAGTGGGTACGGGCTCGAGTGTTGGAGGAAGGTGCTACCTGAGGACAGATCCAGACTTGACACCTGGCTAGTGAACTGCGTGATCCTACTTCATCGGGTAGCTTTGAGGATAAAATATGAATAAATACTGGTGTGAAAAATGCATCTGCATGCTAATCCTTTTGTTATATATTAGTTTGTTAGTGTTTGTGGTGGGCATGGTGTGGTAGCATACATCTGAAGAGGTGGGATGCTGTATTTCTGCATCGTATAGAATGTTGTAAACCAACACTGTTGTGTTACCTTAACAATAATAATAAAACATATATACATGGATAAAGCACTTAGCATTTGGTGAATGTTCAACATATGTTAGCTATTAGTGATACTGTGAAGCTTCTTTCAGGAAGCTTCTTGCTTGAGGGGGCACACACACACACACACACAAACCCCAGTTGATGAAACAGATAAAAATTAATATACTTATGGGTAGCAGATTGTATGTATTTTATGATAACTAATATCAAAGTTGTACTTTATTAAATAATTGTCTTTTGGATTCAGATACGAAGGTATTCATAGAGATGATTTTATGTCTTGGATTTGTTTTAAAATGTGTGGAAAAGATGGATTCAGAAGGAGTCTAAATCTAGTAGTAGAATAAGCTGGGGCCTGTGTGGAGAACTCGCACTGCATGATCACTGTGGGTCAGAGTAGTCACTTTGCATTTGTCTGTCTTTAAAATATTTTTTAAATACACTTTAAGTGGCTACTGAATAGCTTCTTCAATTTGTTCTTATTCAATGACTTTTATTTTTTGGAAGAGTAACTGATTCCAGTAATCTACGCAATACAACTCATGTCATTCTATTTTATTACTCCCAGAATAGCCCATGGTAGCAAATACAATTTCTGAGTTTCCTTTGTCTTCAACCTCTTGGGAATGGTTTCTGAAACTACTGTTGGGCATTTTAAGTAACCCCTGATTACCCAGCAAGAACAATGTACCTTTCAGGAACCCAGAAAGGATAAAATAACTCTTGTCCACCCTCCTATGCTTGCATGACAAAGGCATAGCTATTAAATACTCAGTGAGCTAATGAACGATGAGCCTGTAATTGTGTATTTGGCATTTTGGGTTCTGAGTTTCTACCCTGTATGAACTTGTAATCTTCCTTGTGTAGCCTTGTTAAGTTTGGCTGCTGAGTTACATGTTGGCAGAAGAGGCTGAGGGACTCAAAAGCTGAAAACTGGCCACTGTGTATTTCAAATTAGAGTCAGGAGTCATAAAGTGAATTTTTTTGCTTTTAGTTATTTTTTAAAATAGAGACAATGATTTGCCCTTAAAAATGGAAACTGACCAGGGCCATAAATGGCTCTGTGACCTTGGATGTGTTTGGCTGGCCCTCTCAATGTTCTGGATGCCAGCCAGCAGACAATATTACACTTTGGTCATCTGTTTTATTGTTGCCCCTTCTAAACCTTCTAAAGCAGTTTTCTCCCGCAGCCTCATGAAAGCAAAAATGTGAACATATATTTTATTTCAGAATTTTTCTTTTCCCTTTGGAATCTGTCAGTATGATAAAGCACGTGGTTTTTTTTATAAGTTTAATTATAAAAAGGGAACAAGAGTCCCAGAGAGGTTTATAAAACTATTTCTTTCCCCTAAAAATAAAACAAGCCCTACATTGGCCAGAATAGCTCACTGTTTTTCATCTGAAATGCTTCTATTGAGTCTTTTGGTCAACCTCTTCTCCCAGAACTAAGCTGGAATGATAGAGGAGTAAGACTAAGCCCCAGATAGAGGAGACAGGTGAATGGACAGAGCCTTCTGGAATACAGGATGTGCTGTAGGTCATTGAGGTATGAACTTGGTGCTCTAGGGGAAGAGTTGACTCCTGGGAATATAAGAACAGACTTCCTAGTACAGGTATGAGGTGTGTGGGCTGAGAACAGAAGTGATAGTCCAGGATTTTATCACACTCTTAATTGAACCCCCTTGGGATCCTAATTGGAGGGTTGTCCTATTAGCTAGCACCTGGTATAAACTATCAGTGGCATTTCCTTTGGGGCTCATAGACTTCTGAGAATGTCTAAAATTAGACTGAAAAGTCCAGGTTGAGGTGTAAAACCTGCCTCTGTGCCCTTGGGCATCCCCTGTGCTGCTCAGTTCTGTCTCTGAGCTATGGGCTGCATTCCAAGACTACTCTGTGCAGAGGGCATTGGGGTGGGTGAATTGCAAAACTGACAGCAAAGCACTTTTCTCTCCTGGAACAATTCTTGCTACCTATGACATGAGCTGAGTAATAAGCAATCAAATCTCTTCCCCAGCATGTTAGTCACAAACTTGAGCAATCACAGGTCAGCGCTTTAGACTGTTGTGGGTTTCTGTTAGTACTTGTTCTGTTACCCAAGAAAATTCTTTGTGAGCACTTTGCAGGCATAACGGCTTCAAGAGGATTCAAAAACCCCGTAACCTTGTTTGGAAATGTGAGAGCACCAGAGTGCTCTGGGCACAGGTCCACTCAGGCTTGACACAGGGCTAGACCCAGTGCTAAGAAAGCCTGGTCCTGATCCCCAGTGCTCTACTCTCTCCCGGGGCTCTGTAACCTCAGCCTGCAGCCTCTCCCGTTTGCCATCAGTCCCAGAGGGTCCAGATGAACAGGCACTGATAGGGCCTCCCAGGAGTTCAACCATGTCTGGAGGAACTGAGAAAGACTCTTCCTGGCAGTGGTGCCTTCACGTGTCCTCCTCACCCCCCACCATGTGCTCCCGTGGATTAAATGCTGTGTGAATAGTGCAGGCAGTAGCCTAGGAAATAGTTTGCACCCACCATGGCCCTTTGAAAACAGTGGCTTGTGTCTTGTGAAGGAAATAGGAAATAGGAGTAGGGAGGAGGTGGCCGGGGGTGTGAACTGGGTTTGGTTCAGAGATGCAAAAGACTTGCTTTTCGGCAGTGGGTGCACAGGTATGCAGCACACCCTCACCTTGGACAGAGAGAGACTCCTGGAGCACTGAAGCCCAGAGGAGCTCTGTGCAGCGTCCTGTCAATCTGGGCCAGATTGACACTTATCTGGGATTCCTGGAAAACAGGACTTTATTTTCACTCCTGGATGTCTTCCAGTGACCGCTCTCTGTAAGACCTGTGCAGCCAGGCTGTATCAACTCACAGGGCATGGTGTGGAAACTGGCCACATCAGTTCCTGTCATCACTTCCCTTTTCTGGATCCTGGGCTGGACAGATCTCTGCTCTCAGAGCAGGGATATGAGAGCCCACCATAGCCCACTGTGGGTGTGACATCCCAGGGCAGCAGCCACTGTCAGGGTGTCAGAGTGAGGGAATACGAACCTTCTGGTGGCAAAGCCCCACATGCCAGAGAAGGCCACACCTTAGACACTCACACCCTGGCAGCCAGCTGCAGCGACTCCTCATGACAAGCCCATGTGGTTTGTCTGGAGCACCTTGTTCCTCAGAAAGCAGAGCATGAGTGCTGCCCTTGCTAGACAGGTCTCATCTGTCTTCTCCAGGCTGGGTATGGGTGGCTGGCCAGCAGGTCCACGCACAGGGCTCTCCCCAGCCTGCCCTAGTGACCTGCTTCTGTGGCAATACCCATATATGGAAGCAGGTGCTAGAAGCCTGTTTGGGGAAGGGCATGTTTTTGCCCTTTTATTTGCAGATAGTTATTGTCTGATTATCTTCTTGCCTACACTGAGGTCTTTACCAAAGAGTTCTACTTCTGGTTGCTTCCTCCAATGGATTCTGCTCCTAGGGGTTAAAGGAGAGATGGCGAGTACCAGTATCTAATTTGGTCTCAGCAGGATTCTTTGGGCCTCCTGAAGTTTCTGTTTACCTGGAATGCACCCAAATAAGACCTGTTCTTCCTCCTGTTTTCTCTTGTCCTGGCTATTAATGTCCCCACTGGCTCACTGAATTTATGACAGAAACCCAGGACTCATCGGCCTGCTTGCTCTCTGCCTCCTATTCTAAATGAGCACCCAGCCTTGTTACCCACTGTGTCTTCACCAGAGCACTGCCCACTGGCCCCTGATTTTTCATTCCATTTGTCATTGTCCTACTTCATGTGTGGAATGTCCCTCGGCATTTTCAGCCACCCCAAGCTGATCTTTTCTGTTCAGCTGGGAACCCACTTCTCCCTTCATTAGAGAGCTTCAATGGACTCCCTTTGCCTAAGATCAAAATACCAAAATGCCTTAGCGTGGCACCTTAACATTCCTTTATCCCTGACACTTTTGATAGTCCCACTGATCCCATGCAGGTCCCCCCTCTAGCCTTGCTGCAACACATGGGGTTCCTGAGCTCACCTGCATATCGTATTACCCCATGTACCAGCACCATCCATCTGCCCATGGTGACCTCATTCTCCTTCCTGTCTGGAAAACCGACTCATGTTTCAACAACCAGCTCAGTTTCTACTTTCTATGGACTGTTCCCCTCTCCTCCCACTGGAAGGAACCCCTCTCTCTCCTCTCCCCTCACCATATGTGTATGTGTGTCTATTTTGAACATTTATTAATTGCTCTGTAGCAGGCACAATGGTGAACAAATCAATGTGATTTTACCTTCATGGAGTTATAGTCCAATGACTGTTCACCTCCTGGTTATACTATGGGTTCCTTTGGGGTAAAGACCATTTGTAGTCTTCCTGCCTGTCAGTCCCTGGCATACAGCGGCTACTGACTTCATCATTGTTCACTAACTGGACTCCAGTGGGCAGAGAGAGATGACAGAATGGAAGACAGAGGACAGGGGTATGGTCTTCATGGGTCCAAGCCTGAACCCATGGTGTGCCCTCAGCGTCTGCGGGCAGCTGACATGTGTCTATGCAGTCAACCTGTTTGGAAGGAGCCATCTTCCAGGAGCCATGAGGCAAGTTTAAAATCAATCTCAATTTTTCATCCAATAACCCTAAGCCTGTTTCTTTTGAAACATGTGCAGACCGGCCCGCGGTCTGTTCACCCACCTGTGCGCCAACCTGTCTGGGGCTGGGTGTGGGCTGGGCTGCCCTGCCATACCCTGCTTTTTCTTTCTTTCAGAGATCTGAAACTGGACAATGTGTTGTTGGACCACGAGGGTCACTGTAAACTGGCCGACTTCGGAATGTGCAAGGAAGGAATCTGTAACGGAATCACCACGGCCACCTTCTGTGGCACCCCTGACTACATCGCTCCAGAGGTGCGTGCCCTGCTGGAGCCACCTCGGAAAACCCAGTTCTGCAGTCCCCCTGACCAGAGGAACCACAGGCTGCTTTCGCTTGTGGCAGCTGTGTGCATGGTGTTGAAAGCTGACACCTCCAAACTCCTTTATTATGACTCATTGGTGAATGCTGGCTAGAAATGTCCTAGGTTCCTCTCAATATAATTAAGACTTTTTTGTAAACTTTGCAGTTCCTTTAGGCTTCAGTCTTGAACGAAGCTTAATTTCTTTTCCTCTTTGTCTCTGCTCACAAGGGAGTGAGTCCAACCTCCTCTCCTGTCTACATGGATGTAATTACAGAAGCCCTTCTATTTGGGAGCTGCACGTGCTTTCAGCATGGCCTCAGCAGGTGACCTTCTCAGTGAGAAGGCTTATCACTAGGAAAAGAGACGACTTCCAGAAATGGAATGAGATATTCAAGCTGGCACAGAAAATCACTTTGTTTAAAACTTTTCTCCCTGGGCCGTCTTTTCCCTTAGTCATAAGGACATGCTTGTTAGTCAGATGCACGGAGCACTTCTCACTTTGTCTCCCCTGCACAGATCCTCCAGGAGATGCTGTACGGGCCAGCAGTGGACTGGTGGGCAATGGGTGTGTTGCTGTACGAGATGCTGTGTGGCCACGCGCCCTTTGAGGCTGAGAACGAAGATGACCTCTTTGAGGCCATCCTGAACGACGAGGTGGTCTACCCCACATGGCTCCACGAAGACGCCACTGGGATCCTGAAATCTGTAAGTTTGGTTTGTCCAGCTGGCTTTTGACCACCTGTAAACCAGCTTGGGCTTCTTGTGTGTTTGCTTCCCCACCCCCACCCTACCCCAGTAAGCTCACAGCTCTATCAGAGATGTGTGTTTCAATATGTAAAATCAAAGAACAAGCGTTCTCTGGGGCAATTTTCTTCTCTTGCACAATAGGTACCTTTGGAGTAGCTATGATAGCAGTTCAAAGTTTTCTTTGCCAAATACCAAGCACAGCAGGTGATCAAATTATATCAATTCATTCATTCAACATTCTGTTAGAATATTGATGAGGAAAAACATTCATGAGCGATATTGAAAGAAACCACACTATTCAAAGACTTGGTGGTTTCATTATACGTTGTGATGTTTTACATAAAGTCATCATTTCAGTTGCCAGGATCATATCCTTGATGTTAGGCAATGATCTCTAACACTTGGGATCTGTATCTCTAACACTTGGGACTTTAATGTATGTGAAGTGATGTGACTGCTTCGTGCAGTTAGGAGACACTGGGGTGCTGGTAAACACCCTTCTCAGCCTGTTAGCCTATTGTGTTGCTGTCAGTGATGTCAAAGGGTCAGGAAGATGGCCTTTCCCTCCTGCTGGGGGAGGAGCAGGGAGGTGTCACAAATAGCTGCTGAGCCCTTGCTTTATGTCATCCCTCTACTAACCAGAAGGCAGCTGTGGGTTTCAGGTGTAGTGTGGCAGTGCACGATGTTGAAAATCTGTTTTGCATGCCTGTAAGACACCTTGATGGAAGCCTTATTTGAAATGAAGAAGAAATATGAATTTAATACTTTCAAATTGAAAATAAGCAAGTCCATGTAATTTATAACATACTAGTTGAGTTTGAAAACCATATGTTATCACCAACTATATATGCAGGGTGGGGGGTAGAAATCAACGGAAGATCAGTTCTTCAAGAAGGGAAAATCAGAACAATACTCTTTTTGTTGGATAGTTTCCAGGGTTAAGAATTACTTTACCTAAGTCCTGTCCTGTTCTGTGGCCTGAGACAAAAAAAAAAAAACTAAATTTGAATATTTTTTGCTGGAAGATTTCCCTCTGTAGAAATCTCTAGTCATACAGTCAGTGCTATTTCATGAACATTTTGTCTAGGGATCTCTATGTACTAGGGCTGAAGGCATGATTGTCCCTGACAATTTTCCACATCACAAAATGAGAGCTACTCACAGAAAGCCTTCTTAGGCAACAGAAAACATAATGCAAAACTTGATTCTCAACTTCAAGTGCCAATTATCTCCTGATAGCGAGGAGCACTAATCTCATTTAGAATTTAAAGTGAAATATGGCCCTCCCTGGTGGCGCAACGGGTTAGGACGTAGCACTGCAGGCTGGCCGCAGCCGCCTCAGTGCATCCGCCTCAGTGCATGTTCGATCCCTGAACCCAGAGATGACCCACATGGCACAGCAGACCTCTTCTGGCCCACCTGCTGCTCCCCTCAGCAGTATACTCATTGGTCTGTCTGTTCTACTCCCCACTCTGTCTCTGGTGAAGCCTCTCACTGCCCCTGCACCTCTGGCCTGCCCCCCAGTTCTGTATGCATAAATAAAAATAAATCTATAAAAAAAATTAAAAGTGAAATACATTTGAATTCTACCAAATATTTCTTGTCTAACATGTTTTCATAAGAACATTTTATATATTGAGTAGAAAATTTTAGACTGAGGAAACTAAGAATATGGCTTATAAAATATGTGAACAAGAATTCAAGGAAAAGGACTTGTTTGTGGACTTGTGTTCTCATATTTGATAACTTCTGGAAAGGAAGTGTGCTAACTAGATTGGCCCCAGCTAATTTTGCTGACTCCTTTCCAGCTCTAATTGCAGTTTGATTTAACTAGACCAATATAATAATTTATTGCTAGAAGAAACCTTAAAGATTATCCATTTCAATTCTTTCACTTTATAGGGAAGTAAACTGAGGTCCAGAGAAGTTAAAACTCACCAAAGGGCATTTAGCACCTTACTTAAGTAATTGGAATCTGTATACATCACTTATGGAGATATAAAATCTAGGAAACAATGTCCCTCAAAAAACTGAGGAAAATGATACTACTATGTGATCCAGAAATTCCTTTTCTGGATATGTAGCCAAAAGGATTTAAAGCAGTAACTTGAGCAGATGTTTGTGTACCAAGGCCCATAGCAACATTAGTCATAATATGGAAAAGGTGGGAGTGCCCATCAACAGATGATGGGTAAGGAAAATATGGCATGTTCCTACAATGGTTTACTATTCAGGCTCGAAAGGAAGGAAATTCTGATACATGGTATAACACGGATGAGCCTAAAGATGTGTTTAATGAAATAGGACAAACACAAAAGTTCACATGTATGATTCCACTTAGGTGAGATACCTAGAATAATAACAGCCATAGGGACAAAAGGTGAAATGGTGGTTTTCAGAGGCCGGGGGAAGTGTGTTGGTGTGTAAAGGGTAGGGAGCTTGTTTTAGAAAATGAAGAATGTCTGGATATAGATAGTGGAGATAGCTGCATAGTCACCTGAATGTATTTTACTGTCATTGAACTAGACACTTACAAATGGCTAAGATAAATTTTATGTTCTGTATCTAATATCATGATTAAAAAAATATAGAAACCCTGGGAACAGAATACAGATTTTCCTGACTCCCAGTTTAAGGTTAGGAGCTAGACAACATCTTGCCTTTCCCCATTTTTCTCCTACTTCCCATTAACAAGGGACTTTTACTCTTTAAGCCCCACATTTTTAGTATCCACATTATTCTGATGTGATCGAAACACCAGCATGGGAGGGCACCATCAGGGTGCAGTGTATTTCCTACCCACATTGCAGCGTGAATCAGCAACATAAGATAATAATCATTATAACGATATTTTAAAAAATTACTTACCTGAATAAGACCATAATACCAGACGTAATTATTATTCACCCAAGATGCATTTGTGATGCTGGAAGGAGATGAGGAAATTCGAATTCCTATACAGTTCAACTCAGCAAGTACTTGCCAGAAGCTTTCCCTTTGCTTGACTTGCGCAAATACAAAGATGAAAAGATGTGGTCTCCTGTGTTATTCAGTGTAGGAAAGGGACATGTAAATGAACACTTAGCTCACTGTCAAGGAGGAATTATTGACCCTCTCAAGGGACAAGGACAGGGGTAACATAAGGACAAGACAGAGGAAGTGGCTTTTAAACTGGGTGTGAAGACAACAAAGGATTGACAAAGGGGAGAGGAGTATTTAGGCAAAGGAAGTGGCTTGTACTGAGCCTTAGAGGTGGCAAATAATGTGCATTTCCCAAGAGCTGTAGTTTCCAGTTCTGTACCATTAAGGGTGTTAGATATGCAGCTATGCAGTGAAGGGTGACTTTAGAGTGAACTTTGAAGGGCCAGGGAGGCTTTCAGAAGGTAGCAGATACCTTGCAGCTGACTTCATGGGTATGGAATTCAGGAGAGAGGTTAGAGATGCTCACTGTAGCATGAGAGTGAGAAGGGGAGTGGACATTGATTAGGGATGAGGGCGAAAGGAAGATGGAAGACGGGATCTGTAACCTCAGTGTTTAAGGGGCAGTGGTAGAGAGGAGCCAGTGAGAAGGTTAGGAAGGAGTGAACCTTCAGGTATGGTGTGACTATCTAAATCTGCAAGTTTTACTTGAGGTGAGATAAGCCAGTGGTTGAGCAGTGTGACTAACTGGTACCTGGTAGTTCTAGCTAAGCATGAGCCAGTGGTGTAGGGCTGACAACTGAGGACTTGAGGAACGTGTGCCAGGACTTAGCTGAGACTGTTTTAATGACTCTTAATGAATAGTTTTTACTTTGTCGTACAATTCCAAGTCAGGCAAGGTATGTTACTTTAAAGTTACAGACAGGAGGAACTTTTTCTAGGGTTTTGTGACCTGAAACATCCATGAACAATCTCCTTACCTTCTCAAGAAATGTTCCCCAACCTCTAAGCTGAGCACTTAAGTGTACCCCCAAGAAGGATATTTTAACAGAACAGGGAAGGAAGGAGCCCCCTTGGTGAGTGCTGCCCCTAAACTGCTGCTTTTGAGACCCTGAGTGATTTTTCCCACTGGATTGGGTCCGCCCTTTCCCAGCAGAGACACAGGAAAGGCCGAGATTTCTGGGCCCGCCCTTAACATCCGCTCTCCCCGCCGCATCACATGGTGGGTCGTCTCCACTTGACTTCCTGAGATTTCCTGCTCATCTTTTCTTTGGAACGTAGGTCAGAACACCAATTCTGGGAACTGGTGCCTGTGGACTTTTTTATGGTCGAGGCCAAATGTGTGTGTGTTTAATTGAAGCAACATGACATGATGTGAGTTCCAGGTATGCATTCTTATAAATCAGCACGTCTATACTGCATTATGTTCCCACTAGAAGCCCAATTCTATCCTTCACCATACCTTCTTGCCCAGTTTACCACATCTCTCCTCCCTTCTGGTAACCACTAATTTGGTCCTGTCGTGTCAAAGCTTACTTTTGTTTTATGCATTGGTTTCCTTATGTGTTGCGTCACCAAAAGCATAAGGGGTTTGTCTTCTTCCATACTCTGTGTCCATTCACATTACCAGTGGTAGGCTTTATAAAAAAGTAATCGATTAGTATTCCAGTATGTGTGCATATGTGCACGTGCACACACATCTTTATGAGGTCTTTGTGATGCACACTGAGGTCATGACCAACTCTGTTGCATCCAACAACTCTGCTGTTGTATATGAGGCCGCAGCGAACACAAGGGCTGCTGGATACTTTACCTGCTCTTCTTTATTTTCTTAAAAAAAGATGCTTTCTGAATTCCTTCTTACCTTCTAAATCATCAGTCCATGCATATAGAAACTGGCCACCCCTTTATAACACAGCCAAAGACCTAGGGGCTTCAGATGATAGAAATAGTGTCAGGGAGCCCCCACATTGGACATTGTCCAGCAGTCTGCAGGCAGTGAGTGACGGAGCAGGGCGCCAGTGCCTTACCCAGTGTGTCTCCTCAGTCACTATTACTTTCTTCCCAAGCCCTTCACATCATCACCTGTACTTTCAAATTATGGTCTTGGTGCGGGACGTCCAAAAATCTCACAGAACTTAGAGGACTTCCGCTTGGGGGAGTGGCTTCTCTCTGAGATGAGTGTTTCTTTGTGCTAAGATCATTCCACCTGCTAGCCTTAAAGACTGAATATTTTTTACTTGGTTTTGTAACAAATCTATTTTCTGTTGGTCATTATGTTACTAAATTTCCTAAGATGGCACTAAAATGGCACAAAATGCAGAAACAGCTGTCTAAGCCCTTTGGCAGTAGCACTGAGTTTTGCCCTCAGTTAGCTCCAGGAGACTTGAGAAACACCTCCTAGAGTCAGCAGAGTTAGGTAGAGGAGGGCTTCTCTGTGAGGTGAGTGCTTCTTTGTGCTAAATCATCTCCTGTGAGAGCTTCCCAGGCACAGTGCTGATTCAGGTGAAGTCAGCACCCTCACCACTGAAATCACACAAGTGCTTGGGTTAAACAGATGCTGAAAGGAGGTGGCACATTCCCCTGAGTCACCTGTGGCAGCTCAGGGGCCACAGTAAGTGTGTCCTTAGAATGTCTTTGTTCCCAAACTACAGAAAATGAAGTATGTGTCTGGGTGGGGATTGCCTTTCATCAGCTCTATCAGATTTCATCATCTGTGCACTGTTGCAGGAGACCTGTCTGCCTCTTCTGCACTCAAAAGGGGAACAACAGGTAATTGTGAGGCTGCTTTTCAGCCAGGAGTAGGTCCCACAACAGTAGGTCTCAGAAGACAGTTGCTTGGAGCAGGACTGAGTTGGAATCAGAGGTTGGAAATGAGCGTGAGCCAAAGGCAGTCAGCTAGGTGGAGACTGAAGAAGTAGGGGATAAACTGGGACTCGGAACCAGGGATCTGCCTCTGGCCCTTAGAGCTGATTTTTCAAACATTATTATTTCAAAATAAAGTTTCAGAAAGATCCTTTAAGGAGAGGAATGCTTAACACACAGCCTGGCATTCTGATGTAGGAAATGGAGTTGCGTTCTAGTCTATACCAAAGCACCCAGTACAGTTAACTCCCTTCGGAAATGTACCATTTACTCAGATTGGTCAGGACGAGTGTTGGCAGATAACAAAAACACTAGTCTACATTGTCCCAGAGACTTCATATTTGGTGTTTTTAATATCATTTTGTTAAAGTTATGTTCTCAACTTCCTTTCCCCTCTTTGTAAATTTTCTAAGGTTAGCAGTTCTAATGACTTACTGTGGCTAACAGTATGAAGGGTGATTTTCTTTCTTTTTTTTTTTTTTTGAGATTATCAATATCACATGCCTCATTAATTTCCAAGTCTCAGCCAAGAGGATAAGGATATGAGAAGTTTGCAAAATGAACATAAAACTTTCTCTATTGGAGGTTTGTTAATCATATCTGTAGGTAGAAGTTTTGTGTTTTACAGTGAAAAAAACTATGGTGCACAGAACTAGGACACCATTCTCATTTATCCTTCCATGCATCAAATACCAGTAGTGTTTAGCAGTTGATGTTCAGGTGTGGTTTGTGGATTCAGGGTCACTGGCCTGGGTTTCATACAAAGGTCAGAAGGCGTGGAGTGTGCCCATGGGCATCCCTCCAGGAACCGCACTTGGCCTCAGGCTCTATGCATTAGGTTCAGGTGTTCAACCATGATTTTGCATTTGTGTACACTGTGAAATGGTCACCACACACAGGACATCCATTTCCCAAATTTGCGGTACAGTCTTGTTGCCTGTGGACCCCATGCGGCACTTAGAGTCCTACGACATAAAACTGGAAATATGCAGCCCTCCAGTAACCACCGGTGTTTCCTGGGTTTTGTTTTTAAGATTTCACATGTAGGTGACGTCATGGTGTTTGTCTTCTCTGTTGGACTTCTGTCACTTGGTATAATGTCCTCAAGGAATCCATGTTGTGCAAGTGGCCATTTATTTTCAATAGCTGCATTTGGGGGAACCACACCTGAAAAGTAACTTGTGCAGCTTGGCGTGTTGGAGAGCAATAGTGATTTGATCCTCCTTTCCCTGTAACACTAGGCATTAATGGAGAATAATAGAGCTGCTTGAGATTGTTTTGCCAGGAACAAAAGCATGTTGCCTAACAACATTAGCACTGGCATAAGTGCCAAGCTTGGGCTTCCATCTCTGAAACTCATGTCTGGCCTTTACTTTTTTTTAACCAACACTGTTACATGACTTTAGTAAAACTACTAGAAGCAGTAATGGTTACAACATATAGGAAAGACAGAGTGTTAAGAGCACTGAAATTCTCTCAGAATTTTAATCCAAAAATAGGTAGAACATACGATAGACTCCTGGTGTTAGCATGAACCATGGGCCATTTGGGTCTCCCCTCTTAACTTATGTTGGACAGGTAGTCTGTATTCCTGTCAGTTTTCACGTCCTTCCTCAGACATTTCCATTAAGACCGTCTTGTTCCTGCCAAGGGGCTTAAGCGATGGCCCGTTACACCACTTAGTGGTATCTCATATTTAATTGTTGTTATACTTACGTGGGTCTCCTTAAACTTATTCCTCCCATTTGAAACCATCTAATTCTTCTGGCCAATAGTACTTCAGCTATTTCAAAATATCAGCAGCAAAATTTCTTTTCTTTTACCTCATGAAGAAAACAGTTGAAGTGAAACCAAGATTGGAGGATTGTTCAGATTCTTTTCAAGACTCTCCCTTCTCCAAGTACCGCCTCTGGGTGCACTTCTCAGCCATCTCTACATCCTTACAGTCATAAAAAAAAGATGTCACATGGCCCTCCCTGGTGGCGCAGCAGGTTAAAGCACTGCACTAAGAAACTAAAGCCACTTCCGCATGAGTTTGATCCCCGCCTGCCCCGGAGGTGATCCACATGGCGTGGCAGACCTCTCCTGACCCACCTGCTGCTCCCCTCAGCAGTGTACTTCATCTATCTGTCTGTTCTGCTCCCCGCTCTGTGTATGGTGAATCCTCTCACCATCCCTGCACCTCTGGCCTGTACCCAGTTCTGTATCCATAAATAAATAAATCTTAAAAAAAAAAAAAAAGATGTCACATGAGCCAGTAAAGGAAATATGAGAAAACACACAAGGTGCTCTGCATTCTCCCTGAGGTAAAGTCCTGATGGTTTTCCAGGATTCTTTCTGGCCCATCAGCCCAAGTATCATCCAAGTATCTGTCCTTGAATTTGAATGAGAAGATGTCACCTCAAGAGGAGGTTTAGCTCAGTGACAGGCCAGAGACATCTAGTGTCAGACAGATCTGGGCTCAATCCCAAGCTTCACCACTCCCAAGCTGAGTGACCATGGCAGATGATAGCTCAGTCTGTTCCTCAGTTTCCTAATTTGTCAAACAAGATAGAAAGAATCTGAAACAGTTAAGCAAATGCCTGATTACAGTATCAGAGTATGTATAGCAACCACCTATTAAACTGTAGCATTTACCAAAACTGTACCATGCTTTGTCTCTTCCCTGCCCAAACCAGCCTGGACCCATGTGCGCTGATTATGGCAGATGGTCTCTTGCTATCACTGTGCAGCATTGTAGTTACAGCCCTGTCTGGTAAATTTACACTCAGATCCAGTCTGAAGAATTGAAAGCACCTTTTCTTCTACTATTCCAAGCAATACCATTCTGTGGAATAACCTGTGCTTGGGAAGATTATCACTTGTTACCCAGAGCTATTAAAAAAAAAATCCATTGTGTGTGCTACCCCCCCCAACCCCCACCCCAGTGAAATCTGACCTGCCTCACTACTGGCTAAATATCTGTCTCTATCTTCTCTCTGGGTAAGCGGCATATCAATGCCAAGGCAAAAACTTGGTGTCTCGCCCCTTCCCTGATCACTCTGGTCCCTCTTACCACCACCTGGGGAATGGAGCTCCCAGAAAGTTCCACCTCAGCATCACAGCTGGTGTGAAGAGGTGTGAAAAGAGATGTTTGGTAACTGGACTTTTTAAGTAGGTCACCCTCACCAGTGACAGTGGGAAACACCGGTACAAAGATACACAAATGTGCTTAGGGGTGCTCCCCGCAAGGTATGGGTGGCCATCATGTCCAGAAAGACCAGGAAACGTGGCTGTTCTGTGACCTCTACTTGTTCTCTGCTCTTCCGGAGGATTCTCGAGAGCTATGCAAAGCCTTCTTTCCATTCAGGACTGTCACCCTCGAGTATTGATGGAAATGTGCAGTGCCGTGGCTTCCTCCCCTTTGGGCCTGCCAGCACTAACTGCTACCTCTCTCCTGCCCTTTAGTCTGAAATTGAATGAAAGGAGAAGGTCATTTTGTTTGTCCAACAGTCTAACCCAACTATTAGATAAAAAATACAGTGTTGTTTTGCTCCTGAGAGAAACACTTTTTAGACAGATTTTTCATACTAGTCTTCCAATGAGTTAGGTATATTTTGAGAACAGAAAAAATACCTTTTAACCACTGCCTATATTTTAATGCATTTAAAGGTATATTTAGTTCCTATCATCTCAATACTTAAACATAACAGGGTTAGTTTAAACTCTGTGATCCAAGCCTCGTGTGTAGCATAGGCCACTAGACATAACACAGGTAGTTCCTTCCTTCACCCAGGTTGTTTCCTCACATCCTTCTCCCTGCATTCATTACCTCCCTTCTGTTAAAGCAGATACATGATTTGTATTCTTGTTTTTAAGATTGTTTTAGAAATCTTTGCTGTCCAAAAAATGATTTTTCCAAGACTACCCCTAACCTCCTCTATTGGAGCTTGGGATGGTGAATGAGTCTGGATCATTCCTGACTACAAACAACTGTATCAGGGAGAGCCAGGGTCAAGGCTGACCTTAGATTTCAGTCCCCCAGAGACTTCCAGTCCATTCCCCTGCCTTCAGGTTGAATGGGATGGACTTACAAGTGTCTAACAAGAAACTGATACTAACATTCGTGGAGAGCTTTATGTTTGTCAGGCGTTTGATCATCTTATTGTAACAATCTTAAGAAGTGCAGGAAAATCTCCAAGCTAGGTCCTGCTCACAGGTGGTATGACTGACATGCAGGTAGTTGAACTGCATGGCCTAACCTGGTAACCTCTGTGCTTGCCATAACAGAGGAGGTTTTAACATCTTTTACGTAGGGCTTAAAGGAGGCTTTCTGGGACATTCTCATACAAACCTGGCCTGAGTCTCTTGCATTTCACATTTGGTGACATGGCTCACAGTTTAGCAGCAGTGGCACCGTGTCTGTTGCTTTAGCAACCTGCCATGCTGCTCATTCTCAAGGCAGGCGAACCTTCAGTGTCCTCTAGTTAAATTCCATTTAATGGAGCCAAAGAAGGGGAATAAGAAATGAGCCCCTAAATACCTGCTGCCTCCCCAGGCCCTATTTGCCAGTTTACTTGATATTTATTTTGGGATGGAATCAAATTTTCCACTCTGACAGCCTCACTCTTAGATCTTTGCCATCTATAAAGTACTTTTATTGACTCTAGAAAACATCCTATTTCCTTTAGTAAATGTGTCCAGAATCTTTCATGAAATCACTTGATTTTTTTTCTTGGCTGACTTTCTCCTTTGGACCAGAGTCAGGAAGAAGGTCAGCTGAGGTGAGGCAAGTTTCCAGTGTGACTTTAGATACATCAACAAATGATTGCTCTAAACAGCACTGTCACTAACTTGTTTAGCTTGTGGATCCCAGTAGGTGCGGTAGCAAGTAGAGGCTATTTTCTGCAAAAGGATCATACCATCACCAATCACAACAGCAGGAAGGGGTGTTTGAAGAGAGGCCTGGCCTAGGGCAGCAAGTCCCGTATGTCCCTCATGCTACACATCTCCACCCATGGCACCATGAATGATTTCAAATGTGGCACTAAATGTTCTCTAACCCCCCACTTTACTCTCTGAAAAGGGGGTTGTCACCCAAATATTCCACTTCCTTAGCACTGCCTATCACCCTTGGAATAGTCCCTCTCCTGTTTGAACACAGTTAGCCTCCTGTCTACTTCATGAGCCCCCCCCCCCCCCCCCACCCCCCCGCTGCACCCTGGCTTTCTTCTCATGATGCCAGAGGATAGGAGGTCCTTGGGTGGTAGTGGGGTGACTGCCAAGGCTCAAGCCCCACTGAGAGAGGTAGCCGCTGCTCAGCAACTGGACAGGCCCCAGTGCTCCAGAATGTCATTTTCCAAGAGAAGTTGAAAACCTTGACTTTCTTAGGCCTCCCTGGTGGCACGAGGGGTTAAGTCTCAGCACTACCAAGCTATACAGCATTGAATTTGATCCCCAGCCAGGAGGCTGGCCAGCATGGCGCAGCAGACCTCTTCTGCTGTGCCCCAAGCTCTCCTCAGTAGTGTATTTCAGTAGATTCACCTGTTCTGTCCCCACTTTGTCTCTGGTGAGTCCTCTCACCTCCCACATCCATGAACTCTTGTATACACAAATAAATAAAATTTTAAAAAAGAAAAAACTGATGTTCTTGACAAGTAAATTAATTTATAACACACTATGTAGACCAAATGTGCCTGAGCTGGCCTCAATTCTATTTCTCCATAGACTTACCTACCCTCGCAGCTTCTGCTCTCACCTTCTCACCAAACATTGATGTCTCCTGAGTTATATTTCCAATCTTGACCTGCATCCCATGTTTGCATGGGCCGATCATCTCAACATGAATGTCCGCACACCTCAAATGCCAAGCTGAGTTCATCAACCTCCCAAACCTCAGGAAACATTAGAGTTGGTTTTGTTTTCATTCTCCTGACAAATATATAGACAAACACTTCAGGGATAGTGTGGGTTCAGTTTTACACCACTGCAATCTAGCTAATATCTCAGTAAAGCAAGTCACAATTTTTTTATTTCCTGGTGCATACAGAAGTTATGATTAGGCTATAATGTAGTCTATTAAATGTGAAATGGCATTATGAATAATTATGTTCCTTAAGTTAAAAAAATATTATTGCTAAAAATAATCACTAACTGACACTAATCTGTGTCTTTAGCAAATTATTATTTTTTCGCTTGTGGAGAATTTCCTAAGAAAGCACAGTACTGTGATAGAGCAAGGTTACTTCCGCATTGCTGTTACTGCCCCTGCCACCTCACTGCTGGGCTTCTACTACCAACAATACTCGGTTGCTCTCCTTTGTTACCTGTCTCCATTCACCACCACCACCTAAGCCGATAGCCAAGAAGACCCTGTGCCCTGTTTACCCTCCTGTTCCTTGACCCCAGCTTCCGGTAGTGTGAATTGTGTTCCTTCTTCCTATAAGCACTTTAGGACTAGCTCTCAACCTTCCCTTCCTACTAACCAGAAACTCTTCTTTTTGAATTGTCATTGTCATGTCTTCTTAGCTATTGTGTCAACCCTGCCATCAAGCTCTCACCTCTCCACTAGGAACTTATTTACCACACTGCCTAGGGTCATCTCCTAAGCATGGCTACACATTTGTCATTCTCCTCTAAATAGACATTTGATGGATTCTTCTGGCTACCCCACATCCTTGTGTATGCTAGCTCTATCATGCTCTGCGATCCTTCACAAATATACCAGATGTTTGCATGTGTTTGTCATGGACAACTGTTGTTCCTTCATGCCTACTGTGATTATATTCATCTACCACATTTCCCACCAAATACCACCTCTTTGAATTGTTACTTGCCTTTTTACCCTGGTACATTTGCTCAGTCTTTTTTCCCTCACACACTTTGCTATGCTTCCTTTCATTTCATTCAGCTATATAGCAAAAATAACATTTGCTTTCCCTCTACCACCTATCCAACTCAAGTGTCTGTTGATCAGCTCTTTTATGGGGAGCTCTTTTATTTGGGTCTCTCCAGAAAACCTCATGTGCTGTCTTGTATATAGAAGTGCTTTGCAAATTGAAATAAACAATGCTTTAAGTGGAGGCTGTCTATAGCTGAAGAGCTCTAAAGATTAAAAGTTAGTAGCATAATAGAAGTAGGGGACTTTAACACCCTACTAACATCAATTGATAAATCCCCTAGAGGAAAAACCAAGTAGGAAACTAGGAAACATTATACCAAGTGTGCTTAACGGAACATTCCAACCAAAACCAGAATATGCATTCTTCACACATGGAATAATGTGTTATGTGTATCATGTTAAACTATAAAAGTCTCAATAAATTTAATAAGATTAAAAACCAACATATCTTCTGATCAGTGTTATAAAACTAGAAATCAATTACAAAATGACCACAGGAAAAATCAGAAATTTATGAGGACTATACAACATAGTACTGAACCCCACTATTGTGTCAACAAAGAAATCAAAGAAGAAATTGTAAAATACTGCTTTTTATAATTAAATCATTTTATGTAATTTATATGATATTCTTATATTAAGAAGTTAATGCTTTAGAAAATTAAAAGGGATGTGGTAAAAGAAATTTGTAGCACCATAATCTTAACTCAAGAAGCAAGACATATTTCAATCTAACGTTACATATCTAAAGCTGAGACAAAAAGGATAAAGCCCAACGTCTGTTGAAGGAAGGAAATGATAAAAATCAGAGTAGAAATAAATGAGAGACTAAAAAAAAAAAAAAGATCAGTGAGACTAACAACTGATTCTTTGAAAAGATAGAAACAAGCCTTTAACTAAAAAAAGAGACACAAAAGCAGAAATTACTGTGAACATATACACACCAACAAATTGGGCAAACTAGAACAAAGGTATAAATTCTTAGAATCATGAAGAAATAGAAGCTTTTTCCTGTAAGAACAGGAACAAACAGTGGTGCCCATTCTTCCACTTTATTCAACACAGTATTTACCAGAGCAATTAGGTGGGAATATTAAATAAAGGGCATGCAAATTGAAAGAAGTAAAAATTACCACTCTTTGTGGATGCTATGATTTCAAATAGAGAAAACCTAAAAGATTCCAAGGAAAACTGGTAAATAATAAATATAATAAAAAAATAATAAATTCCGTTAAGCTGTAGAGTATGAAATCACTATGCAAAAGGTAGTTGTACTTCTCTACAATAACAGTTATCAGAAAGAAATTTTTAAACAGTGCCATTTACAGTGGCATCAAAAAGAATGGATATCAGCCTATTAGAAGAATGGAAGCTACCATTTGTGAAAACATAGATGCACACTGAGGGTATCACCATACTAAGTGAAATAAATCAGACAGAAAAATCTCATACCATTTCACTTATATGTGGACTTTAATAAACAACCAACCAAAAGCATAAATACAAAGAACAAGTTGGTGGCTGCTGGCGGTATACAAAGTTCTAGTTATAAGAAGAAGTAATCATGGAATGGAATGGAAAGCTTCAGAACTATAGTCAATAATATTGTAAACACATCTATTTTGTTATGGTAATGGTTGTATAATAATATGCTTGCATCATATCTACAATTAAAATGGTTAAAATGGTAACTTTTATGTTGTGTATTGAATGTCTTTTACTATAATAAAGTAGAAGTCAAAACAAAGTTAAAGGATCTATCAGAACCTAAGAAAAAGAAAAAGTAGCAAGCTAGTGAAAGGGTTATTCTGCCTGTCTCCTTTCCAGGGATGCAGTTTTTAAAAGAGGAATAGCTGTGATTTGATCTACTTTTCTTTGAACAATGCCTTTCCTCAGTGCCCCTTGGAAGCTTGGATTCAGTGCCAAGGGCCAGGAAGAATGGGCAAGGTCTCTTGGACACCAGGGCTTATGCCACCCTGGCATCCAGAGCCCTGCAACTGGTCCACTTGTTCAGAAGAACAAGTTGTACCCACACATTCACAAGATGTCCTCTGCCCACATCATTGGCAGGCCTGGGAATTTCCCACAAGCCACCAGGGCCTGTTCTGCCATCCTTGTATCCTTAGTTTTTGCAACATTGGTTTTTGTTAATTAGCACTTAGCCTGGACACTCCTATTCCACCAGGGGTTGTTTCCCATTGACTTTCCTAAGGAGAGAAGCTACTTTTTGTTCTAGGATAGTTTCCTGCTTCTAAGTTGCACAGGCTTCTCCAGAGAGAGCCAAAGCAGCAGGGATTCTGAGTGCTGACATAACTCACACATTTCTGAAATGTGTTGTAGCTTCTAAATCTCTGTTGACACTGTATGTGACCGGAGTGGGGCTGCTGGAGCTTGGGATGTTCCTTTCGCTGTCAGTTCCACCTCCAGCCCGCACCCCTGTGGTCTTTCATTCCTTGTCAATAGGAGAGAGAAGTTTAATGGCCCCATTGTGCCTTCACTATTCACTAGCTTCCCTTTGAAGCCTTGTTTTGTTTAAGTGTTTGAGGAGGTATATAACCTGTTAGCTTGGCTTGGGGGCTTTTGCCCACTTCCTCCACAGGATTATTCTCACTTGAAGCAGTAAGGAGGCTTTGCCACTCTGGACCCTGGCATGGCAGTCACCTCCAAACCCTGTGTTCTTTTTCATGCCTGCACCTTCAATGAGATTTCTTTTACTCTGGAAAGTCTGCTCAAAAGTTATTTGTATGAGCACAGCATAGGAAAGGGGCTTTGGAGACTATGAGTTCTGGGAAATTTGTTTAAATGTAACTTGATTTAAACTGAAAACCCAAACAAAACTTTTTTCTCCAAGGGAACTTTCTATTGATAAATGAGAAATTAAGTTAAGCGTCTTTGAAATTGAAAATCACATTCTGGCCATGGAAAGTGAATTATTCTGTACTAGTCCTTGCAACAATGTGAACAGAAAATCTTTATTGGCCATTCTAAAAGTAAAGTTAACCCAAAACATCTTAATTGGAGCTCAGTTCCAAGGAAATTCTCCAAATGATATAGAGAATTTATACACGCACACTGTTTTGAGTATGTGGCGGTGTTTATTTTAGTTTTGGGTAATTTATACAGTCTTAGTCATGAAACATTTCAAAATGAAAGGGTGCAGGAAAAGGAAGATACTGAAAAACATAAAATAGGATATCTTTGTTGTATGAAAGACTTTCATTCTGCTTTCTGCATTGTCAGGAATCCTGACAGACTAGTCAGATGGCTCAGAAAACAGCACTGTCGTTCCTCAACAGTCAGCTCTCTAAGACGTCAACTCTCTGCAACTGCAGTGTTGCAGAAAGACACCCTGTTCCGTAGGGTTTCTATACAAAAACAAAGGAACATACGTGGTGTTTACCAAAAAGAGAACTAGATCCTTCTGCTTTATTCAAGTGGCCACGTCTAAAGCAGAAGTGGGATAGGCCAGAAAGACAACACAGCAGTTGTGTCCTTGTGCGGTGATTCATGTTGGTCGTACACCCCTAGTTGGAAAATGCAGTTAGTAAGCAAGACCAGCCAGAAAACCTCACACTGCTGCCCTGCCAGAGCGGCAGCCTCCTGTCTTGGGACGCACTGTGGATGCCTGAGTGACTGCCTCTGTTTCCCCTCTCAGTTCATGACCAAAAACCCCACCATGCGCTTGGGCAGCCTGAGTCAGGGCGGTGAGCACGCCATCCTGAGACACCCTTTCTTCAAGGAAATCGACTGGACTCAGCTGAACCATCGCCAGCTGGAACCACCTTTCAGACCCAGAATTGTAAGTGTCTAAGCCATCCCAACACTTCCATCTTTCTTAAAACGTTGCTGTGTCCCCTCCCCAAAAGTTCAGCCTGACCCTTTGCAGGGCAGTCTGGCCTGGCTGCCGCGGCAGCATCTCTCCATGTGCCCAGGGTACTTTCACATGGTCTTACCTCTCACTCTCCCTGGTCCATCCTCCCTGAGCTAAGTTAATGTTCCCTGGGGTCTGAGAGGCCTGCAACTTTCCATTTTTTCTCAAGAGTTTGGCTAACTGAGAAGTCATTGTTCCCAGCCAGTTTCCTCACACTCTTTGGTCAGAGAGCTTTTCCCAAGCCTCCAAGAAAGTATAGACAAGGCATGTGATATTACTCATCTCACAGAGGCTGACTCCTAGGCGGGGAGAGCACAGGTCAGAGCTCAGGCTACTCCATGTTGCTGGAATCTGTCCCCTTGGGCAGCTAAGGGGGAGGGTCCCTTTCCTGAGGGTGGCCATGGTCTAAGAGGTGAGTCACTTCTCATCTCTGAGTCCCAAGATCCACACGGCGAGGACCAAAGGGTACAGCAAAGGTGAAGAGTGAAGTGTCTTTGACTGGGGCAAGAGAAGGAAGAGTTGAGTGATATTGGCAGAAGGATCTTTTCAGCATTGGCTTCTAAAGATGTAAGCACACACTTCATGTGGCTGGCCTGGTCCACCTACGAGGTTAGACATTAGGCCCTGGAGGAAGAGCCATTTCCTAACCATGGAGTCCCCCTGCCAGCTTCTCTGAAATTAGGGAAAACTTTGCCAGACATGTTAGGAATCTGGTGAGTAAATTGAGAGGGATTTGTTTCCAAAAAGTGTTTCAGAAAAACCCTTCACCATGCACACCTGGATAATAACAACTGGTGGGGCCGGTGTGAACTCAGCCTGCACGGACAGGAAGTGTAGAACATCAAGGGGGTGTGAGCTGGCTGCTGACGCTGGCCAGAGCCGTGATCTTCAGTCTGTGCTGGCCTGTGCTGCAGGACCTCCGTGGGATTACCAAGAAATCTGGCTACCAGAGTCCATAATAATTTGCAGTGCTAAATTAGGACAACATGCTGTTTAATTGTAACTGTAAGAAAATAAAAGCTTCTGAAGTTCTGCAGAGAAGTTCTCTGAACTCACTGGAATAGGCTAAGTCTTACATACAGAAAGTGTGACCCTTGTTTTCTTTTTTACAGAAATCCCGAGAAGATGTCAGTAACTTTGACCCTGACTTCATAAAGGAAGAACCCGTCTTAACTCCCATTGATGAGGGACATCTCCCTATGATTAACCAGGATGAGTTTAGAAACTTTTCCTTTGTGTCTCCAGAATTGCAACCATAGCCTTATGAGGCATGAGAGGAGGTATGAGAATTAAAAGGGCCAGAGATTTTCCTTTGTGGGGAACTCCCCTACATGGACCATAGAACATGGCCCTTACCTTCCAGGAGCAGATGGAGAGCGATGAAGGACAGGCCTTCATGAGACCAACTATTTCAAATCTTGAGCACTGGAAACTGTTGATACAAAGTGAGACTGGATGAAGAAATGTACATCTCATCCTAGGCGTTACTGTGGCTAATTCTGACTTAAGAAGTTGACAGGCGCCAAAAGGAGAGAAGAAATATGTGAATAAAAAAACTAGATCCTAGAAATTCTGAGCCAAATAGGCTACTTACTAAAGAGACAAAACTTTGTGTGGAGCTTTCTATGCTCTTCTTTAATCAATGGGCCCCGATGCATGTAGTACTCAGGATGTCTCTAAACTCTCGTGAAGAATTTACAGATAAGGAAACGATGGCTTGCAAGTAGAATGATTTATGC
The DNA here is from genome assembly GCF_000260355.1 of Condylura cristata. Taxonomy (NCBI): domain Eukaryota; kingdom Metazoa; phylum Chordata; class Mammalia; order Eulipotyphla; family Talpidae; genus Condylura; species Condylura cristata. The sequence continues at coordinate 30,420,843 of NW_004567114.1, read as the reverse complement.
CGAAGAAACAAAAAATGGTATCCATAAAACTCAACTTCAAGCCCAGTCTTGGAAACAGATGTTGGACACCAGGGCCACTGCCACAGCTTGTTCTCTGATTCCTCTTTCATTGACAGATATTTATTGAATGCCAGTGAGAAGGTGCCACAATATCTAGTATAAACAGATTTGTGTTTGCAAAGCTTTCCTCGTAGAATCCATTAGTGTACTGGAACGGCGTTTGCATTCTGTGAAATGCCTCTCCGTGCCGCCCAGGTCCTACTTCTTTGTCTGCGCTTGACTTCTCCCAGGAGGATCACTGCTACACAGCACTAGCTGCACAATCAGCAGGCGACCCTAAGGGATCTCGCTACTGTGATCTGGGGGATCTCCTCGTGGGGTGTCCGGTTGTTCTGGGTGCATCAGTGAAGAGTCACATGCCGTTTGTTTCAGTGACCAGACTGACAGCTTATACATTATCAGTTATTTAAGTTATATGTTAAAGAGACAAAGATGTTTGTTTGGTTTGCATTTTAAAAGTAAAGCGCTCTTATAAGCAGGACATTTACCACAGACAAACTGTATAGTATGTACCCCAATACGCAAATGAAGAATTTTATCCAGCTGGCAATAAATGCATTTTGTAGCAAAAGGAACTGGCTGTCTAGAAGAATTTTTCCCATCCCACTGTGAGAGTAAAGATCTAACTAAATTAAAAGCTTTGAGCAGAATGGGTAGAACTATTAACTTAAAGCAAATTCCAGAAGGGAAAGTTGGCCTACCTTCCTGTGTATATCCCTTAACTGGACTTCACCTCAGACACAAAAAACCAAAACTTTGGTTCTGATCCAGAACAGTGACAGCTAAGCATTGCTACAACAGGCTGAGCTTGAAACCTTTGGTGGCTAGACATGTTTCTCATTCACACAGAGTACAATTCATGTTCGCTGGCCCTTTTCTGTCTTGCAGCCCCAAGGATGCCATAGCAAAGGAAGAGAGACAGTGAAGAGGTACTTGCTGCTTGTTTACTTCTCTTGGGAGTAAAGTGTGTGTGGGGGGGGAGGCATCACACATGACTTTGCTCACATTTGATGGGCTCCTTCCAACTACACAGCAGGCTGGGAGTTCTGGCTGGTCTTGTCAGTCTCTGTCAGGGGTTCGTTTTTGCAGTCTGAGGTGAAACATGACTGGAGCACATAGAGCCCAAGGCTTGTTTAGCACTGGCACGCACCTCTGTGACTGCCCTCCACCTTCACAGTTCCCACCACCACATGTCCAGTATAAATGCCTTGGTCCATTTTACTTACAACCAATTAACCGTCCAAAGGTTTGGAACTCAGTAAGCAGTAGATATAGTTGGATCTTCTGTTCTCTGCGGGGTTGATTAGCTGGTTGATATGGTTTACTCCACACAGAGTAAAAAAACACAAAGAATAAAGTACACCCCTGTTCACTTAGGAAGTCCATCCCCATAGCCCTGCAGTGGGTCCAAATGTTCTCTCTGATGAGGCTATGTAATCAAGTAGCAGCTTCCTTCTACACAGTCTGTCTTAAGCTTGCTGTCTGGGCCTGCCAATTTAGTTGTCTTTTTTTTTTTTTCAGGTTAACTATCAGATGGCCAGTGATTTTACTGATAAGATTTCTAGTGTCTCTTCTATGCCCTTCTTTTATATGTAAGGAGAGAGGCAGTACAGAACATGGGCCTAAAATCCAGTCTCCATCTCCAGGGTAGAGCTCTCCTTCACACCTCTCACCACCTCCCAAACTCTGCAGCCTTCTGAGGACCACCAGGCTGCCTCCTGCCTTCCTGAGCAGACTGGCTGCAGGCTGGTGGCAAGACATTCGAGCAGCAGGTGCTAAGCCAGCTGGTTCTGGCCAGTTCCTGAATTCAGTGGGCAGAGTGGAGGTCAAGATGAGGTCGCACCAACCCTTCCTTATCATAGGACTCTCTTGCCTCTTTGATAACCCTTAGACCAACCTTATCACCCTGTCCTCCTTCCCATCCAGCCCTAATCCTGATCCTCAGAGCTCCTCCTCCCCAAGCCATCCCACGCTAACCTAAATGCCTACACCAGGGCAGATGGTCTTGAATGTTGGAAAGGAGAATGACTACAAAGGGTTTGCTCTGAGATGCTCATCAGGCTTTGACTTAGTAATGGCAAACATTTGTTGCCTTTTTCTTATGATGGCCATGTTGCAAGTATTTTTTCATTGACTATCCCTTCACTGTAAAGTTGTGGGAAACAGGTATGGAGAAATTAATTTATCCAAAATCACACAACTGAAACAGTAGGGTCAGGATTTGGACTGTTTCATTCCAGAGTCTCTGGTTAGCGTAATTTGGCAAGATTCTATTCAAGTCATTTCTATATTTCCTACTTGTGTGGGGTTTTGAAACTAAAGGGTATAAACTAAGATTTGCAGGCACAGAAGATAAACTGCCAACAGGGCAGGATAGTATTAGTCATCCATTGTAGAGCCATTTATCAGCAGTGAGATTATGGGATTTGCATATCAAGCACCAGGAACTGCCAACCCTCCTTAAGGGGGCTGGGGCAGGCCAGAGTGAAGCAACCTGGACTTGGGCCTCCTGGGAGGAGGAAATAGTATGGATACACTGGTTCCCATAAATCTGTCTGAAGCCTTACAGTAACCTCTAAGCCTTGAGGGCGGGAGTTCAGTCCTTTTTTCTTTCCTCCTAAAGGAGTTTTTTCTTGTTGCAGTGACTTCCTCAGTGCCTCCTCCCACTTCCTCAGTGCCTCCTCCCCTCCCCACCCTTATGTCCCCTGCTTCAAGTGGCATCACCAAGAAGGGAGTGCTTAGTCTGGGGCCCACCCGCTGCTGTGGGTTTACAGCTATGGAGCTAATGTGCCTTGGTAGCAAAGAAATGAGCAAAAATAAAAGCTCCCTGTTTACCATGTGTTGACCTTAATTGGGTACATGTTGCCTTGCAAATATTCTAGCCCTGAATTTGCTGTGGCCATTTCACAGGCCAGTGCCATGAAGCCCTAGGCCTTTCTTCCTAGGTTTGACTGTCCTTGTGGCTTACTCAGGCAGTGCTGGTCTAAAGTGACTAGCCAGCATACTGGGATTGCACCCCTGAGTCACACTGGGTGCTATAACTTCTCCTTTGACGTCATTTGAGGATAAGACTGGGACACAGCCTTAGACTCTCACAGGAAGTGAGCCCGGTGGTTGTATATTGCCCTGGATTGAGAGGGGACCAGAGTGCAGTTACACATGGGACTTCATAGTCTCCTTTCCTTCCTGGGTTGAATTGGAACCCAAGCCAAGGGTGTCACTCTCAGCTTCATGCTGTCCCTCGCCCCTTCCCTCCCCCTTCCCTCCCCTCTGCAGTCCCTAGGGTATAGCACACAGGCTCTGTTCTACCTCCTCCAGCCTTTGATTCTCAGAGCCCAGTCATCCCATAGCCAGTTTTCCAGCCACCAGGACATCATAAAATCCTGATTTGCATATAAACAGCAGCTCCTTACCCTGTACATCTGCCTCTTCCCCATAACCCTGTAGCAGCCAACATGAACAACTAAGTCCCACCCTGCTTACACTGCCAACCTCAGGTCTGGGAGGCCAGAGGTCACAGCAAGGCCTATGATTTGTCACCTCCTGTGTGCTGCTGAGGAAAGGTCACCACCCCCTCCCTCCCCCCCCATCACGATGTTCTCATTGGTGAACTGGAAGGGGGAAGGGCACCTGTCCACCTGATGCTATCACTGCAGGGATTAGCCGTGAGCACCATGGCAGGCACTTACCACAGGCCTGGGTTGTAGAAAATGTTGAGCTCATGGTAGTCGTGACTGCTTTCAGCTACTCCAGAGAACAGAGGGTGGCAATTGCTACCTGCCAGACTGTGGGCAAGTGGGTGCCATGTTCTTCAGGCCACCTGTCTCACCTGAGGGGGGTGTTCTGCCTGCTCCAACTTGGAGGAGTTTTACTTTTCAACTAGTTGACTGCAGACCTTTCTCAGGGCACTCTTTTCAAAATTTCTCCCAGGATGTTTTACGCCCAACCTGCCCCGATTGGCAGGTAGGATCAATTAAGCTTAGAACTCCTACCCCTCTCACCACTCCCCAAACACTATCACTTGGATTTCATCCCAGTCTATTCATTGCAACCTTCACACCCCAGTTCACTCAAAACAGGAGAGGTGAAGAAATAGCTATCGTTTCCTGTAATAGTTTCTTCTCTCAAGGCTTTTAGGAGTTTTGTTCTGGATTTAACCAGGAAGTACATTGAATTCACTTCTCACCCAACAATGGAGGAAGCACATCTTAACCCTGCTGCCTGGTAGATCCCTTCTGTGCCTCGAGGTGGGGTGGAACAATTTAGAGACAGGGCAGGTGCTCGAGAGGCTCCTTGAGTCCTGGATACCTGAGAACTTGAGGCCAGAGGGAGAACCAAGGCTTTTCTTCCTAAGTCAAGAAAACTGAAGAAGTGTTCTAGTAAAACTAGAGACGCATAGACCTGTGTCTGCCAGCTGGAATCTGAGCCGGAGACCCCTGCCTTTATACAGCCCCCTTGTTGTGCCACCTGAAGTTTTTAACTCACAGAATTTATTCTTCTAGGGGCTGGGGACATAACAGAAGAATCTAGACAAAGTGAGGATTACGCAGGCACTGGGGATAGTCAGACATTCAAGTGGGTTGGGAGATTGAGATAAGAAACTCTCTGAAGACATTTCAAATCAGAAGCCAGGGCTAGTCTAGCCACCATTTGACCTGACAATGTCAGAGTAACCTGTACAGTCCTTCAGATTCTTCCCAGATTGTGCTCTCCTGACTAAAAGAGCAAGCAGAGCTGTGACCAGCTGCTTACTACTCTGCACAGGCAGCACCATCACTTGGATTTCCTCCCTGGCCCCCTCTGTTCAACCTTCGCACCCTGCCACACCCACAGGCCCTCCCTGTTACCCTCCAGGGCAAAGTGCCCTTCAGTCCCCACAGGTCACCTGTCCTGAAAACCACTTTCTCATAGCTCATATCTGATTGACTTTCATATTTCTCATGCTTGTGCATATATGGAGAGAAAAGGAACTTTCTAAAATTAAGATCAGCATAAGGTCACAAGAAAGAAAACTCCCTTCTAGCAAGTAATAAGAAAGCCCTTGTGAATTTCTCAACTTCCCATTTTTTTCCTCTGAGAAAATGATTCAAGACAAAGTGTTTACAATAGTCATTGATAAACTGAGTTGTGGCTCAACATAGATAAGCAGATTGTATAAGCAGGTGAGCACAGGCAAAATTGCAGAACAGAGTTATTTAAACAGTGACTTGTGAGCATGGGGAGGGTATTGATCATTAAGTCTGGACAGGGCTTCATAATGAAGTCTGGAAAGTAATTTTGCTTCTTCCTTGATGGTTACTAGGTTGATCAGGCATATGTGACAGGCTTCAAGTACCTGAGCTTCCACCACAGGCATGACAAAGTTGCAATTCCTTGTGGCCCAGCTGGATTCAGTGAACAATGATACCCATAGCATGGTGATTAAGTCTGGAGTAGTGTTTTGTAACTGTGGGTAACCACTGCTCCCCTGAAATTCACAACTTTCATACCTTCCTTTAATCGTATTTAAGTTCCCAACATTCAGCATTGTGACCAAATAGAAAAATCCCACAATGAGATAAAATGCCACCTTGTTTTCAAAATATAAGTGTCCCCCTCCCTGGGCATTCATATATAAAAGAGCAAACTAGAGCTTAGAGATCCAGTCACTTGTTAAGCTCATACTTGCTTAGTGTTAAGTGTATGCCAGGCATGTTCTCTTGGCTGGGAAACTAGAGTGAAAAAAATATCCAAAGATACCAGCGTTTGTGGTATGTACATCCTCGTCTAGATTTTACACTGTTTCCTGGGCACTTCCTGTTTGAACCCTTGGCACCTGGCACATTGTGGGCGCTTCAGTGTGTACTCTGAGTGATACAATCAAAGCTGGGTGTCAAACACACACTTTGGGATTCCAAAGATAGTACTGAACAGCACTAGGCTAGAATAAATTTAAGAAACACGTGTAACTTCTGCTTGGGCTTGGAAAAGCTAATTATATCAAGAAAAGATGGAAATGATAGGATTTGAGAGCACAGCTAAAACCTAAGGCAGAGGTAAAGAGTAAACTCAATATATATATCCATCTGACACATTCTAGGATTGATGAGACCTTTTCCCAAGGGAAGGAAACCCCACAACAAAACAGCTCCCGCCATCCTTGTGCTTCCAGTCTATGAACAAACAGCAGCAGAGCATTGCTATTGCCCCCAAAGTAAACACATGCTCTTAGGCTCTAGCGTTCCAACTGGCATGTCTCCTGTGGGAACAATGAGACCCACTGAACTGTGCCATATTAGACTGCACTTGGAAAGCTCAACTCAGATCTAGACATCAGCACAGAGAGATACAAAACTCATTCATATTCACAGCAGAGGAAACTGAGTGATGAAGGGACACAGACCACAGACACAACAGCTAGTAGGTAAACTGGCGGCCACCTGCGAAGAACAGGCAGGATAACAGCATAACCACAACATAAGCACACAAAGAGCTATTGTGGCCGTTAAGGCTACTCCCTCATGTTTCCGGCTCTCTCCCTCCTGGACAGGTCCCTGGGTGGCTGAGTGAATGGGCAGGCGAAGCCACACAAATAGTCCTAGACAATGATTTAAGAGCAGAATGATGTGCAACATGAGCAAGCCAGAAAACCCAGGGCTGCTAGAGAGATTTTCCTCCAATGTATGACCAGGTAGAGAGATGAGAATGGACTCTGATGGCCTGGTCCCTAAGTGGCCAGTGTGAATTGAGTCCTCAGACAGCCCTGGATGAGCAGTTTATACAAGCAGCAAATTATTATTTGTATTATGTTTAAGTCTTTTACTACGGTGGCAGTTTGTTATACTGACTAATATGCCTGCCAGTGGGGGAGGGACAATCTTCTGGTAATTTCCAGTGCTCAAGATTAGAAGTAGGGTCATGTTAGACTATAATGGAGGTTATGGAATTTATTTGCACATAAAAATGAATATTTTTCACAAGACACTTAAATGTACAATCAGCATCCTTGAGTGGGAAGGAATTCACCACTGGAAATTTCCAGAGTCTTACAACCCTTGTATGATGGGCAGGAGGTCAGATTGAATGATCACAGAGCAGGGTCTTCCAGTCCCAAGGAAATGTCATACTACAGTCTGAAAGGAGTTTTGCAAACACATTGTCATTGTGCTGCTTCCCCGGACCACTGGGGCAACCATGGAGTTGGCGCACCTTTATGTTTCTATTGGCCACATTCCCAGGCCCTCACAGTTTTCACTGTACCACACAGTCAAGCACCTGTGTTCAGCATTGCCATGGGGTTCAGCAAGTATGTAGAAACGCATAACTGCTCAAATGGCAAAGAGACCAAGCAAATGGTAAAGGTTCTCTTAACTGATCATTATGCAGAGTGATAAAGAGTCCTCTGGGACTCCGTCTGCATCATTAGTAGACATTCGGAAACCTCTGAAGTTCACCTGTATTTGTTTGTTCCTCTCATCAGGTTTATTCCACCTTCCAGGAATAAGAGCTAGACATCTCTCCAACAATATAGAACTCCAACCTAATCTTCTCTGGGAAGATATGTGTTGAAAGAAAGCTCTGTTTGGAAAGCTGGGAAGAAATGTGATTTTTAGCATCAAATACTGGGTTTGAGGGCTGACCCTATTTTCTGGTGGTTTGCTGGAGTCAGTGCACAAAAAACTGATTATACACAGCTCTTCCCAAGTTGGGGTCCAGGGAGCTCACAATAGTAGCTTAAAATTAGCCTCAATAGAAGAATTTATATCATGAAATTAGCAAATGCTACAAATCAATGTTTTGTTTTTGTTTTTTGACAACCTACCCCTGGGAATAGTGACAAAATTATGGTCTTCAGAGCCTGGCTGAGCTGGGTTTATCCTGGCTATGCTTCTATTCTACTAAATGTGGCTATGGGGAAGGATTATTAAAACATCTTTGAATCATAAGTTGCTTGTCTTTAAAGTGGGGATGATAATGAAAATCAAATTATTAACTATCTTATAGGGTAGTGTGGGATTCAATGAGATCACATCACAGTTCACTAACTAAATTCCTTCACTTTAGGGCATAATAGACAACTCCCAAGGATTAAAAAAGAACTCCCCTGATTCATTACCTTTTCAATGTAGAAACCCTTCATAGAAGATTCCCAGCCTCATGTCCCATTGGCTGATATCTGGATCAAGACAGTACTAAAGGAGGCTCCCCAAATCCTCTCTTCCCATGGACACTCCAACTATATAGCTGCATAGAACTTTCTCTGAAAGCTAGGCAGAAACTAGTTGAGTAACTCCTAGACTCTGAGTGAAAAAGATAAGAATAACATCAGAACAGGTGGAAGAGTAAGAATAATTGCTATAAATCCCATGCCTACTGTGATTCTGCACAAATAGGAGGGAGCTTTTCCCTTAAGAGTGAAAGGTTTGGGTCCATCACCTGGTACTCCAACTTAAGAGGTAAGGCCCCCAAAACATCTCGCTGTGGAAGCCAACAGGACTTGTATCCTGTTGTATCCTGTTAGACTACAATGAATCAAGAAACAGGCTGCATGGATGTCCTAGGCCAGACCCTGGACACAGTGAAGAAACAGAAGGGTATTTTGCTGCATTTCCCCATTTATCATTTGAAAAAGATCTAAAACTCCTGCCAAAGGAACAAGCTTCTACTTAATATACTTCTAGGGGCCAACTGCTATAATGTCCAAATATGGGGACGTCTGCTGCAAAACATCTTCATGCTTTCTCTCTGACCGAATGAAAGTCACCAATGTCATTAAGCAAGAAGTGTGGGTCTATTTTTGGTGTCCTAGCTTTTATGACTACTGTCTAGAGGATCTTGATATCATGTTTCCAATGGTCAGTTGGACAGTGCTCACAGGTTCAATGGGACAGTACCAAGCAAAGAAATGGTTGTGAGTTGTCTATCCTCCCCAGGACAGAATTCAGAGGAACAGATAGAATGCCCATCTCCCAGTCTTCCCCCCAAAGATGTGTATTAAAATCTTTTAAATGCTGCTGCCCTAAGGTCTAGTTTCTCATCAGCCTATATCCAGGTGTTGACAGAGAGCCTCCCCTTTTGCTAACAGGTATCATCATACCTGTAACTACTGGAAGCTCCTAGTAGCCATCCATTAGTCATTCCCGATAGTTGAGATTGGCCAATCACAAAGGTTTTAGAGTCAATGAAGAATTAAGGGCAGGGCTGAAAATAAGTTTCATCTCCTACAAGAAGCCACTCCATCAAGACAAGAGAAAATGGATATTTTGTCTAATGCATGGAACACCAACACAGAGTGCAAAGGAAACACAGAGTGCAAAGGAAAATGAAGAAATAAGAATATTTTCAAAACAAAAGAACAAGCTAAAATTTCAGGAAAAGCCTGTAGTGAAAAGGAGGTAAATAACTTTTTATAGGTAAACAAATTACCTAATGAAGTATTCAAAATAATAAACATACCCACCAATGTGAGCGGAGCAGTACACGAGCAAAGTGATGGAAACAAAGAGATGAAAAACATAAAAAAGTAATAAAAAAATCAGAGCTGAAGAATAAACTGGCATGAAAGTTTATATAGAGAAATTCAGTAGCACAAAGAATATATGAGGTATAATAGAAAACAGAAAACTCAAACACAGTCATTTTTTTCCAATCACAGCAGTAAAAAAAAAACAAAAACTTAAGAGTAAAAGTAGCTTAGGGTCATATGGGACATCAAGCAACCCAATATTTGTGTTAGAAAGGCCCCAGAAAGAAAAGAGAATGAGAAGGTTAGAAAATACAATCTGACTAAAACCTTCTAGCCTGGGTAAGGAAATACATATATATGGGAATCCCAGAGATTTCCAAATAAGATGACTTGAAAGTTATTCACACCAAAACACATTATAATTCAGTTCTCAAAAGTTAAAGAGAAGTAGAGGATCTTAGAAGTAGCAAGAGCAAAACAATTTGTTACATACAAGGGAATCTGTAACACCATCCCCTCAGTTCCCCAGCCCCCACTCCATGAGATTATCAGCAAATTGTTTAGGAGGAATTTTGCAGGTCAGAAGGAAGTGGCAAAATATGTTCAGAGAAAAAAAAAAACTTCCCACCCAGGATTCTTTTGAGTTGTTATTCAGAATTCAAGGAGAGTGGAAATAATTTTCCAAGAGAAGCAAAAGCTAAAGATGTTCATTATCACTAAACTAGCCTCATAAGAAATGTGAAAGAGACTTCTTTAAGCTGAAGTGAAACGTGATAATTAATACCAGGAAAACATATTGAAGTGTAAATTTACAGGTAAAAGGAGATGTATGGTTAATTTCAGAATAAACTAGTGTTGTAATGTTGGTATGTTAATCACTTATAAATCTGCTATGAAGTTTAAAAGTAAAAAAGGAGTAAAAATAGTCATAAGTAAAATATGTTAATAGTAAACAAGATCTAAGAATGTGAATTGTGAAATATCAAACACATATAATATGGGGAAGCATAAAAATTTAGAATACGTTCAAGTTTTATATTATCAACTTAAACAGGCTGTAAGTAAATGAGTTGTTTTATGGTAATCACAAGGCAAAAACCTATCATATAGTAAACACACAAATGATAAAGGAATCTAAATATACTGTAGAAAGTCACCAAATCACAAAAGAAGACAAGAGAAGGAACAAAGAAATTGCAAGGTAACTAGAAAATATAATGGCAATAAGTCTCTACTTATCAATAATTACTTTAAATGTAAATGGACTATATTCTTGAATCAAAAGACAAATAGTGATTGAATAGATGAAAAACAAGCAAACATTAAGATCCAATTCTGCTTCTTTTACATATAAGACTCATTCCAGCTTTAAGGACATGTACAAACTGAAAGTGACAGTCTGAAAAAAGATATTGCATTCAAATGGAAACCCAAAGAAAACTGCAATAGTCATATTCTATCAGAAAAATAGACTTTAATAGAAAGACTAAATAGAGACAAAAAAAGGCATTGTATAATTATAAAAGATTTGATCCAATAGGAGGCTACAACATTTGTAAATATGTATATAACCAACATAGGAACACATGGCAATTATTAACATACCTAAAGGAGTAATAGATTAACTTAGCAATAGTAGGGAACTTCAATACCCTATTGTCATCAATAGATATATTGGGACAAAAAATTAAAAAGAGGGCCCTCCCTGGTGGCGCAGCGGGTTGAAGCACTGCACTGAGAAGCTAAAGCCACTTCCGCATGAGTTCGATTCCCGCCTGTCCCGAAGGAGACCACATGGTGCGGCAGACTTCTCCTGGCCCGCCTGCTGCTCCCCTCAGCAGTGTACTTCTTTGCTCTGCCTGTTCTGCTCTCCGCTCTGTCTCTGGTGAAGCCTCTCACCGCCCCTGAGCCTCTGGCCTGTACCCCAGTTCTCTATGTACAAATAAATAAATTTAAAAAAAAAAATTAAAAAGAAATATTGGACTTAAAATATGTTAGATAAAAACAAGAAAATATACTTTCTTCTCAAGTGCATGTGGAATAATCTCCAGCATAGATTATGCATAAGGGCACAAAAAAAGGTCTAAATTTATAAAGGTTGAGATCATATCAAACAACTTTTGTAATGACAATAGTTTGAAACTTGAAACTTGAAATCAATTACAAGAAGAAAACTGGAAAATTCACAAATATGTGGAGATTAAACAAGATGTTCCTGAACAACCAATGAGGTGGAGAAATCAGGAAAATGCCTTGAGATAAATAAAAATGGAAATACACTGAAAAACAGATTGCAGGAAATATGATTCCAAGAGAAATTTTCATGGAGATAAGAACCTACTTTAAGAGACAAGAAAGACCCCAAATAAACAACCTTACTTTAAACTGGAAATAGAATGAAGTTCTGAAGGCAAAAGTTAGAAAAAATATAATAGAAAGATCCATGAAAATTATATATTTGCCAAATATATATTGAGCAAAGATCAAAATATGTAAAGAACACACACAACTTAGTAGAAAATAATCAGGTTTCTTAAATATAGAAAGGATCCTAATGAACATTTTCCCACAGAGGAGCCTAATTAACCTTTTCCCACACACTTACAAATTGCCAGCAGGTACATGAAAGGTGCTTAACATCACTAGTCCTTAGGGAAATGCAAATCACAGTCAGATAACACCTCACACCTGTTAGAACAATTATCATCAAAGGCAAGAGATAACAAGTGCCGGGAGGATGTGAAGAGGGAACATGTGTGTACTGTTAGTGGGAGTATAAATTAATACAGCCACAATGAAAAACAGTAGAGGGGGTCCTCAGGAAATTGAACACCCCATGATCCAGCATCCCACTGTGGGTTATTTGTCTGGAGGAAACAGTCACTATCTTGCATATATATCTGCACTCCCATGCTCACTGCAGCATTGTTAACAATAGCCAAGACATGGAAACTTCGATGTCCACTGACAGACGGATGAATAGGATGTCCCACACACTCACGTATGTGTGCAATGTAATTCAGTCATAAAGAAATTGCTCCCATAAAATGGAAGGAAATCCTACCATTTGTGACATGGAGAGACACTGAAGGCATTAGGCTAAATGAAATAAGTCAGACTGAGGAAGACAAATATTGCATGATCTTACTTTTTTAGGAAACCTGAAAAATCCTGAACTTTACACAGACAACAGATTGCTGGTGTGAGACATGGGTGGAGAGTGGGTGAAATGGGCACAAGTTGCCCAAGGCAGACAACAGGGTAAAGCACTGGTGCTTCCCGCCCAGTGCTGTGTTTCTGAGAATAAGCCAGAACTGCTTCAGTGTGAACATGGTTGGTTTCTGTTCAGACCAGCAGGACAGATGGGCAGAGAGCAGAGCAGGAGAGCAGAGAAAATGTCTTTGTCAAAGGCAGGACAAAGCAAGCTCAAGTCCTTTCTCAACGGGGAGCCTGTTAGGGTAATCAGGCCAGTCATGCACTTCCTAGATGACCTGAGCTGCCTGCCTGCACCACGTGACTCCAGTGCCAGGCTGACAGCCACCTGGCCCGGCCAACGCAGTCCAGAGGCTGTGGGGCTGGACCCCAGGCTTGGAGAAGAATGTTAAGTCATATTCGAAACGCTGTGTCTGGACTCTCCTGTGCTTGACTGCTCAGGAATGCATGGTTTGGGCAACTTTCTGGTTTGACTTACAGGAAGATCTGATGGGGAGAGAGCAGGAATGTTGTAACAGGTCTGGGTCACCTTGGAAAAAATACCGTTCGTTTGCCAGCCGAGCCTGCTGTTCCAGGAAGCGGCTGTGTTGAGTCAGCAGCATTCCCTTTCTCTGTGGCTTCAGGAAACACATCCAGGGCCTCCCCACCTCCTCTCCAGGGAAAAACAGTCACCACATGAGTCTGTTTTGGGATGGACTACTGGGCTAGTGGGGCCATGGAGGCCCAAGGCAGCCCCTCATTGCCCCTACCCCCACCACCAGGGCTGGAATAAAGGGATAAGATGAGACCTCAAAGTCCCAGGCTCTACCTAGGCCTTTTGGAAACATCTTCAAATTTTGAATCAGAAAATGTATTCATTGAGGTTTCTGATTTCCTTTTCTGGCATTCACAACAACCACCAAACTAGACAGAAGTCTCTACATTTCAGTGACTTGGTTCGTATTTGCCTCATACATCACATCAGTCTCTCACCTGAAGAGCCAGCCAGTGTCTAAGAAGCTTCCTGAAGCTGTTGGTGGGTTCTCCATGGGTCACTGGACAGCTGGAGAGGGTTGGGGGAAATAGTGGGCAGTGAGAACGCAGCCCGCAGCCATCACCCCGCCCTTCTGGTCTCAACTCTAGGTGCTGGGTTTCTGTTCTCTGCCTTGGCCTTTCTGCCAGTCTTTCTCCCCACCTCAAATACTGTTGTTGCTTGAACAGCACTGGGACGCTGGCCTTCACATCTGTGCCTTGGTATTCCCACAGCGAAAGGAAACTTGTGAAACAGAGCATGTGTTTGGAGATGAGGGCCACTCACCTGTCGTACACTCACCTGAGAGTTATGTTCCCCTTGTCCATCGGAGCTCGCCTCTATATTGATGCATTCAAAGCCCAGCTCAGACCTCAGTGACCCATTTTCAGAATCAACGGTTTTGGGAACGTATCCATATTCCCTGATGATTCCAGAGAACTTGAAAGATGAGCTGAGTCACTGTGAGCGGTGGAGCTTTTAATCCATCCACCCATCCTTTTGTAAGGAGCCCCCCACCCCAACCCCACCCCTTTCTCTGCATGCCAGCAGGCTTGGGCCTCCAGGGCTCCGCTAGAGTGTGCAGGGAAGCCAGAGTGAGGGGCCCACACCTGTCCAAGACATTTTTCTCATGGCCTTTGGAACAGAAGCCCTCAGGCCTCATGGGAGGCAGGAAGCTGTGCTGCCTGAAGTCCTGAGCAATTGGAGAGGAAAATGACTGGGAGGAGGCCCAGGTCTGGGTGCTTTTTAGCAGTAGCTCTAAGGAATCAAATCTAAGTGGAGGTTTTGTTTTGAAAGGAGAGACTACCGGCCTCGGGGATCTTGACTTGAGGATGATGCAAGTGGCAGCAGGTGGTGGGCATTTTACTGCCCACTCTGAGTCCTGGTCTCCTTTGGAGAGCTGTTGATTGTCGGGCACCACCTCCCGGTGCTGTGCTGCTGCTGCTGGCCATGTCCGGGGCTCTCCATCCTGTCCTGTCTGTTCCATGAGCATCATTGCTGTTCCCGGCACCTGAGTGGTCTTGCAGGTGTGCACAGGGGAAGCAGCACAGTGACCTGTCCTCTATGGGCACTGTCTTTTGACTAACTACCCTCATTCCCAGCATTGTTATAGACCTGTAGGCCAGAGGTCCTCAGCAGGAGGAAGGTGGGGCTCAAAGGCTTCTGTGAAAACTTATAGGCAAGCCTGGTCAGGGTGGATAAGAAGGACCCTCCCAAGGGCCAGTCCCTGGGATTTATTCCTTGCTCTATTGAACAAGGACACCCCCTCCACACCCCAGTGAGTCCTTCCTAGCATGTTGTTGATATTTTTTCTCATTTTCTGTTCTTTCTCACTTTTGGTTAACTTTTAATCCACTGGTTCTCATTAGCCACACCTGAAAGTTACTAGAAATGCAGCCAGGGCCTCCCTGGTGGCACAATGGGTTCAAGTACAACACTATGAAGCTACCACGGCCACTGCACCAGGAGCTCAATCCCTGGCCGGGGAGCTGACCCACATGGCCTAGCAGACCTCTCCTATCTCACCCACTGCTCCCCTCAGCAGTGTATTTCAGTCCATCTGTCTGTTCTGCACCCTACTTTCTTTGGTGAATCCTCTCACCTCCCATACTTCTGGTCTATACCCCAGTTCCTGTATGCAGAATTAAATAAATATTTTTTAAAAAATAAAGAAATGCAGCCCTCAGGTGCCACCCCAGCCCTAGAGAGCAGCCTGTTTTAACTATCTCTCCAGGTGATTTTTTTTTTTTACGATTAATTTATTTCTGCATACAGAGCTGGGGTACAGGCCAGAGGTGCAGGGGCAGCGAGAGGATTCACCAGAGAGAGAGTGGGGAGCAGAACAGGCAGATCGACTGAAATATACTGCTGAGGGGAGCAGTGGGTGGGTCAGGAGAGGTCTGCCGCGCCATGTGGGATTTCACTCCTGCTGCAGAGGCTGTGGGGCAGCTTCTTAGTGCTGCATTCTAACCATGCACCCAGGGAGGGCCCGCTCTCCAGGTGATTCTAAAGTGAGCTCAGGTTTGCCTCTGCTCTAGTCTTCCCAGTGAGGCTGCAGACTCCAGGAGCTTCTCGCTACAGAAGGTTCAGTGCGGTGCCCCGTAGGTGAGGGGCACGGTCCTGATAGATGCTGTAACCAGCAGTGGAAGACTCAGGAGGAACTCTGGACCTGGGAAAAACCTGGCCAAACCACTCACTCACCTCTTGAATTCCTTAGATAGGTGGAAAGAAGTGGACCTCTGAGGTTTAGAGAATTTGCACATTCTTTATGTCTGGACCCGGTCCGCTCCCAGTTTATTACCCTGCTGACTACGTCCTTATCCAGTTCCTTTGAAACCCTGGGTTCTTCTTGTCCTCAGCTGCTGGTTGCCTAAATGTGAAAGAAAGAAATTGAATCTAGAGTGAAGAGACATGTAGAAGCCATCGCTTGAGGGTAACCCTCACAGAGAGGGAACAGAGTGCTTCCGGTCAGCTGAGCTCAGCTGGGTGAGGAAGCATTGCTCTCAGGTGTCAGAGCAGCCAAAAATGGCAAAGTCTTGAACCACTCGCTGCAAAGGTCTCGGCAAGAATCCAAATCCAGAGGCATGCCCGCTCTCATCCATCCGTACCCTCCTTCATGGAATCTCACCAGTGTCAGGCGGGTCAGCACAGATGTGGGGTTTGTCTTGTTGTTGAGTGAACCTTAGAACAAAAGACTTGAGCAGATTTGTGAACACTGAGATTGGAGAGAGACAGTACGACAAGGGCCAGGAGTGGAAAAGCACTAAGGGTGTGGTGTGAGAGGCAGTCTCTTCACTGATTCCCCTTCTATCCAGCTCATGAGGAGTCTTCAGGGGAGAAGGGAGGAGAGGGGTTGGCTGTAGAGGATCTGTGGCCAAGGCCACGGCTAGAGAGACCTAGAAATGAGGGCACCTCTGAGTTGGGATGTAAATATTCAAAGACTGTGACCAATGACTGGTGTTTTAGGGGTGAAAGGGGGTTGCTGAGTCCTTGATCATGCCTGCTCCAGAAGCTGCAGTGCACCACTCTGCCGTGGGGAGGGCAGCTCTCCCCCAGGCCTGCAAAACCTCTGTAGTTGCCCATGGTTGGCCTAAAAGGTCACACAGGCTTTAAACCAAGAGCTGGACTCTTCCCCTCATCCCTGGGAAATGCTAGGTGGCCCTCTCTGCCACCTGACTCTGCTGACCCAGCTTCTCCAGTTTTCAGAGAAGGATCAGGAACCTCCCTCTGCAGAGATTTGGTGGTGTTCTTCAGGTGTCTATCACTTTTCTGGGCTCAAAGCTCTTGGTTCCTGCCATTTTAAAGCACTGTTATCTCTGAGAGGTAATTGAGTGTACCAGAGCCCATGACAGGTTCACATCATTAGCATATCCAAGACCATTTCTTTTAGGTCAAGCAGCATTCTCCTGCCCCTTTTCTGGAGATGGACATGTATTAATTTTTCTTTCTCATACTCATCATCTATGATCCGGCTCCTTGTAGAAAGGATGGGTGTATAACTGAAATGGAGGTGACACTCAGGATGGAAAGAATGGAAGTCAGCAAGGAGGCCAGACTATATCTTTTGGTAATATTGTTAGAAGAAGCTGCATCCTTTGTCCAGCAATTCCAGTGAGAGGAGTCCCAAAGTGATTAGAGTATTCCCCTGAAAGATATCCAGGGAGTGAGTAGAATGGAGTATTTCAGTACAAAACCCACTTACGCTAGTGCTGAATCACATCACCTGGGCCCCATCTATCCTACTTTCTATTACATTTTGTGCTCATCTATCCTGTCTTCCCTAGAGGGTTCTAAGCTTCTGGGGCAATTTATATGCCTTACATGACTGTATATACCCAGAGCACATTGACTCAAACACATGCTGTGTGAACAAGTGGTCAGTACACAGAACTTCACCTGCAAAACGAATTTTCCTAAAATGGTCTGGAAATATTTAAGCTTTCTATTTGCTTTTATACACAATTGTGTGCCGTCTACCAAGAGGATTGAACATATGTTCATGTTTGTGGCTTCCTACTAGTTGGCCTATAATTCTCAACAATAAATACTTAACAACTAAGACTACTCAGAAGAGACACAAAATGGAACCAGAAATTTAATCCTGTAAAGCTCCCTGAAGTCCCATCCTCCAGGGTGTGAGATTCTAGGCATCATCAATTCACCCCTTCCTAGAGTCTTCCCAAGGGTGTTTACACATGCAGAAATGGGGTCATTTCTGGGGACAGTAGGCAAACAGACCCTCTTTTCTGGCCTTAGTCCTCAGACTTAACTAGTAAAGACTTGTGGGCTTGTGCATGATGCTTTTGATGATGACTTTCATTGATGCTTCATCACAGCCACCATTTGGGGCTCTTGCTTTCTGAGCTCCTGAGCACTGGCAAGGAGGTGGTGTAAAGGTCTCAAGTTCCCTGCTTTCTGACTGGGAAATTTATATAATTGATATCCAGAAAGAAGTACTTTCCACTCTGGCAGTTACAGCCTAGACCACTATTGACTCTTCCACCCAGTGAGCAGTCCCGCTGGCCTCCAGCTGGCTTCTTGGAAGGCTTGTGAGTGGCCCAGCTTAGAGTTCAGGTGGACTGTGTGTGTCCTCATTGTTCTCTCTGGAGATCTCTAACTCCCTCAGGACCAGGATTCGGACCCTGGTTCCCTCTCTTGATCACACAGAGAGTCAGCAACCAGAGAAATTCCAGTTCAGTATCCCTTTAAGAATCAGTGGTTCTAACTGCTCAGTTGCATTCCCTGAGGGAGACTTTTAACAATGCAATTCCCTAGAACAAACACTCAGAGATTCTATTTAGCTGGTCTGGGTGTTGCTCAATCAGTCACATTTTTAAAAATTTTACAGATGATTCTCATGGGCAAATGTGGGAACCACTGGACAAAGTAAGTTCTTTCAGATCAGGAAACATGGGAATCTTTCCTTCTGTAGCCTCCAAAGGTGAGCACAATACCTGGCCCATTGCATGCACATATAAAGTTGGATGAATACTGAGTCATGAGTATTGCAGGTGCTGAGTCACTGACCAATGAATGGCTACAAACTGGGTGGTAGGTTGAAAGTTGGGTCAATCTAACATCGTCCCTAAAGGCTAGTTAAGACCAGTGGGGTGCACAGCAGGGCTAGAGCTAGGAATAAAGCTGCTGGGCACGGATGAGCAGAACAGTGGCTCATTTGAGCCCAAGTGGGGAAGCAGAGTCTGCTTTTGAATGCTGCACCCTTAAAGGGAGCTGAGAACTCAATTCTGGTTGGATGCTTCCCTGTTCAAAACCTTCGCAAGCAAAAATCAAAGCTAAACAAAAAAAAAATCTCCGAAGTCCTGCATTGTCAGGATGACGCCTCTGCCACTTTCTCTGGCTAACAGTCAGTTTCTGACCCCCACGCCCCAACCGGGCCCAGGTCGTGACCTGGGACCCACTCCGCGGTGATCTGACACCATGAGGCCCACCATGAGGCCCTGCCCACCCTGGTTCTCTCTCTGCAAGGTTCATGACACATCCCTTCTTTCCCTAGCAGCCCCCTCCAGGCCATCAAATCACAGTTTAAAACCAAAGCCTTCTCTTCCCTGGGAGACTGTTAGCTCCCAGAGGGCAGCTGTCTGCCCCCTGCCTGACTGTTCTGTGATCAGGAGTTGGAAACCGGCGTCAGACACTCAGGATAGGTGTTTGCCTGTGTTCCTATAAAACTGGAGTCTGTGGACACAGGCTCATAGATTCGGATCCAGAAAAGAACTGGAGTGAATTGCTGAGAAGGAGAAAATCAAGTGAAACTGGAAGAGTCCAGAGAAGACTCTTGGAGTATTTGCACACACGGTTTCACACTAAGGAAGCCTAACAGGCAGCAGGGTGGGGCGTGGGGCGCACATGGGAGTGGACCGCTGGGGCGCAGTGGGGTGCAGGAGGACCCGGACAGGTGCAGCACACAGAATGGGGCCGGCGCAGGGCAGTAGCTGCTGGAGGCATCTGATCCGCCTGCTTGACGCGCTGATGCCTTGATTTGGTGTGACAAGTGGAGACCGCTGTGAGAAGTGGCCTGGATTACTGACATTCAGCAAGCTAGAACCAACCAGATGGGCTCCTGCATTGCGGCCACAAATATCTTGCTCTTCCAAGTGGGGGACTGGTCGACAGTGCAGCCCTTCTCTCCACGCTTTCGAAAATCATTTCGGTTGCTGCAACTTATCTTTCCCTCAGTAAAATGGGCTGTTCCTAGCCGACCCCTTTTTGTTTCTGCTGGAAAATGATTCTAAGTGACCGCCTTGCCCTCCTAATGAGGTGGCCTGCATTCGGTATCTGCTGTTTCTAAAAACCTAGCGCTCCAAATATTTAGTCTGGGAGAGACTAGAAAATGATCTTGACTGCAGAGATTCTGATGAACTTTGTGTGAATCATGGACCCTGTTGGCATTTATGGACTCTTGCCCTGGAAAAACTTACATCCTATTTACTGCTGCGGGGAGTTACTGGTGTAAACCTCAGACCCCTGGTTTACCATCTCCTGTGTATTCCAACTCCTCTCACATTGAGGAACTGTGAAGAGACTCTAACAAGCCCTCAGCTTTTCCTCCGCCATTCCATTCTTATCCACCAGAAGCCTTTTTCCTTTTGTCCTTTTTCCCTTCAGCCATCCTTCTTACCACCCGTTCTTGGGCACTCTTGAGGAAATTGTCCTATAAATATTTATAAAAGGTGTGGGGTGCTCCTGTAGCAGAGAAAGTGAAAAAACAGGCATGGCTCTTTCTCTGCAGAACTGCGCTCAATGCTTCCCTCCCATTTTCCACCTCAAATTGGAAGAGAAGTGTGGGGGTGAAGGTCTGGGACATGTGGGGGTGGAAGCTGTGGCGGTGCAGTACCTCCACCCTTCAGAATCCCCACCATCAGCACTGCTATCACACAGAGCTTCGCTTCCTGCTCTGACATCAATCAGCGGCACCTGGCAGGGCCGGGAAGCCAAGGCTGCCTCGGGGTGGGTTGCTGGCCCACGTGTCTTGTTACAAATGGGCTTCTTGCGCAAGGGAAAACTACAGGGAGGAAACTTTTTAATGTAACTGCAAGAAACTGCTCTAACAATGGATGATTCAGGAAGCTAGTAATTGGCCCTCACTCCTACCACATTGTTTGGATAAAACAACAGCCCAGCCAGAGAAGGAAGGCAATAAATAAAAAAACCTAACATTTTGTAACTCACAATGTGCAGGGAACCAGTGGCACCAACATCACCTGGTGCTAGGTAGAAAGGCAGGCTCTGTGCCAGCCTGACTGAAAGGCAGCCTGCATTGTAAAGAGCTTCTGAGAGGATCTGCATACAGGTTAAAATGTGAGAACCTAATTCAGAGTCTGCAGATAATCATCTCTAGTAGAGCCCCACTGAGCCCTCTCTGCACCTGGGAAAATAGTTACAGGTGTACCACGTTCAGCAGAGTGCTGCTCACAGGAGATGGAGGCCACCAGCACAAAGGGGACCCAGTGGACACCAGCCACCTCAAAGCCAGCCACAGACGCGCTGTTTGCAGAATTACGCACCTGAAGCTACTTCTTTTCTATGATTTTATCTTCGGGAAGCAGGTCTTCTATATTGAGGTGAAGATGACGAGGGCCACCTCCTGAACAAAATCAAATTTAACGTTAGGTTTAGCAGTAGCTCTGTTATCAGAACTGCTGGACTCAGTTCCAAAGTCTAAATGCCAAATCCTGGAGGATGAGCAGGAGGAGGATACATCTTGGGAGTGGCCCCTTCACACAGCCTTGCACTGTTCTCACTGGCTTCTGGGAGTGAAGGTGCAAAAACCCTGGGAGATGAGGAAAGGTCAGGCTAGTGACTTACAGAGTGGCGCGGAGAAGAGTGAGATGGGAGAGGAGTGCCGGGACTGCTCCAGGGAAGAGAGACTTAAGTGCCACCGGCTGAGACAGGGGCCAGTCCCTGATTTCCCTCCCTCTTGTCCTTTCTGAATACTGGGGTTTTGTGACTTAAGAAAAGAGCTGCTCAGCCAGCCTATAGAAAATGCAATGTGGGTACATTGCTACCTTCCTGGCTTTTAAAGGGGTCAAAAGAAGACCAACATCAAGGTGTAGGCTGCTCTGTACCAGCCTTAGAAAGACATCCTTGATCTTTTATTGTCCTGCCTTTGCTCAGAACTGCAAACTCTCCCTGGGGAAATGGCTCGCCTTGAAAGAGATACTATTAGAGCAAAAGGTGCTTTAGGTTCTTGCCAGTCTGACTCCTGTGGGAAGTAATGGCCATTGGGGCTATACCCTGTGCCTTTTACTCTTGCCCCTTCACCAGTAACAAAGTGGATACTGCTGTTTAAAATCCCGTAGGACTCAAATGTTTCCATGGAGATTGACTGATTTGGAAAACAGAAAAGCCAATGCAGGCAAAGGAGCACAGGCCGACTTAGAAGTTTTTTTAGCCCTGATTCAGCAGGTGGGACAGAGTGATTATTAGAATCCTCATTTAGTGAGAGATAAGTATGGACTGCATGACACCCCGTTAAGCCCAATGCAAAGAAACATAAAACCTTACCCTATCACCTCCATCTTGGGCAGTTTATTATAGATGCTGCAAAGGGATTTACTTTTCCCAAAATGGCTCTTAGAAACATTTCAAACAACTCTTACACCACCTCTTTGGGTCAAGCTGCCTAGTTGCTGAAGTCCTAGTTACACAGTGCTTAACTCTCTTTGCAAATCCAAGTTTTTCTTTTCTTTAATATTCAAACTAAACTCCTCTAGGAAAACTTCCTTAATGATCTCAGCTCATAAGATTTCATCTTTAATACAGAGGAAATTCATTGCTCAGAAACAGTCGACCACATAATCACGCTTTTGTTTTGGAGCAAGCTTGACTCCTTAATTGTTTTGTTCTTGTCTGCACAGATAGGGCAGTAATCCTCTATATTTGGCATCTCCTAGGTTCCTGTTACACACATTCTGTGCTTGACCAACATCAGTTGGGTTTATTGAGACAGTAATCTTTAAGTGCAAGGTCCTTGGCTCATCCCTCTGAGACGTGGGGGCCTTTTTGGCAGATTGAGAAAGGGTTAGGACTATTGGGACCTTTTGGCACTGGGTAAATGCTTTGTTTTTAAACAAGGGTTTTTGCTTCAGTGCATTGAAGAGACACAACCCCTTGTCAGATTTTTCTTTTTTTTTAAGATTTATGTATTTACGCTTATAGAACTGGGGTACAGGCCAGAGTTGTGGTAGGTGAGAAGATTCACCAGAGACAGAGTGGGGAGCAGAACAGGCAGATTGACAAAGTACACTGCTGAGGGGGGCAGCGGGCAGGTCAGAAGAGGTCTACCGTGCCATGTGATCAGCTCCCTGGCCGGGGATTGAACTCGTGCTGCAGTGGATTCAGAGAGCTTCATAATGTGGTGCTTTAACACGTTGCACCACCAGGAAGAGCCCCCTTGTCAGCATATTTTTAAAGTATCTGCTTGTCTTGGTTCCCACTGTTGACCAGAGTCCCTACACAAAGACTCCCTCACTTTGCCCTAGGTGTTCCCCAGAGATGGGGCAGTTAGTGCACTGTGTTCAAGTCGGGTCTATGCTTAAGGAAAGTGAACAGGACAGTTGGGAGTTCATTTCTTCTCAAATTTGTCAAAACAAATAAAAAGAATTAATTTGTTTAATTTACAGGTGTTCATGCTCCTCGAATACAATCATTTGGCTAGCTGGAGCATCACTGGTCACTGAGCAACAGAGCCTACAAGTGTGCATCAAAGCAGTGGGCTGGGCTTCTACAGTAAGTATGTGTTCTTTCACTCAACATCACCTGCGTCCTAATAAGATGGCTGCACTCTATGCAAAGCATGCTGGTAGATGTTAGAGACGCAATGAGAAATAGACATTGCTTATAATTGAGCGAGAAAGACTGGAATTAATCCAACAAGCAATATATAGTTATCAATTGTGATAAGGGCCCTAAAGGAAATAAATGAGATGCTTTGTAAGAACATTACAAGAGGGTTTTTCTGATCTTATGGGATAAGACTGAGAGGGTAAGATTGAAGGAAGGCTTCTCAGAGGTGGTGACTTTTGAACTGAGCTCTGGAAAAAAAAAAAAAGAGGGAGAGAGAGAGAGAGAGAGAACTAAAAAGCAAAGAGGGGCTCTTCCTGGTAGGGACTCTGGCCAGCAGTGGGAACCAAGACAGATACTTTAAAAATATGCTGGCAAGGGGGCTCTTTCTGGTGGCTCAGTGGGTTAAAGCACAGCTCTAGGAAGCCAAAGCCACTGCAGCATCAGTTCAATCCCTGCCCTGGAGGTGACCACATGGCGAGGCAGACCTCTCCTGACCCGCCTGCTGCTCCCCTCAGCAGTGTACCTCATCAGTTGGCCTGTTCTGTTCCACACTGTCTCTGGTGAACCCTCTCACTGCTCCTGTATACTCTGGCCTGAATCTCTGGTCTGTACCCCAGTTCTGTATATATATATAAATAAATCTAAAACAACAACAACAAAGAGATCTAAGCAGTGCTTTAGACAGTGTGAACTCGATCACTGGAGGAACTGAAGTAATATGTTAATGGCTGGATGACAGGGACTGAGGGAAGAGAGGATCTGAAGAGAGAGGCAGGGCTGAACCAGGTGGGGATGTGTAAAAGGGATGGTGGATTGGGGCTTTTATTTTGAAACAACAGAAATCCATTTTAAGCCGGGAGTGAGAGCTTTACATTTATGTTGCCAAAGAATTGCTCTGGTGAGACAATGGTGAGTGGAAACATCATTATCCAGACCTCTTCTCTCATGCATGGTCTAATGAACCAGCCATACCTCTGAGCCAAAGTGGGTCATGACTCCCCAGGCCCACTGAAAAGCCCAGAGGGCTTGGCAAAAGGTGTTGGGGGTGTGGTAGGGGTTGCTGGTAAAATTCACTGCTAATGCATTCAAATGTGGGCAGCTTTCTTTCCATCAGCATTTTGTTCCTACTCCCATGGAATAAGTCCTGAAAATTATAACTCTTGGGTCTCCATGCCCACTTGTGTTGATCACAGTGATCATGGTTTTCAGTGTGAATTAGCAATCCCAAATTAAATGATTAGCCCAAGGTCAGTGGCCTAGTTAGTGCCTCAAGGGCAGCTTTTCAGATGCCTGTAGGCAGGGAGCGGTGCTCCTTCAGGATGGGGGCTGGAGGGGGCCTCTGATATGGGTCACTTG
Organism: Condylura cristata; assembly: GCF_000260355.1. Classification (NCBI taxonomy): domain Eukaryota; kingdom Metazoa; phylum Chordata; class Mammalia; order Eulipotyphla; family Talpidae; genus Condylura; species Condylura cristata. The sequence goes on along the minus strand of NW_004567114.1, from coordinate 30,395,956 downwards.
GAAAGAGAAAGAAATTTGTGTTCCCAAAACACTTGAATTTGGCTTTGGATATTCTTGTTTATTGTAAGATTTAGAAATTCCCAGGATCATCTTCTGAGGTGGTTAGAAACTCTCCTTAAGAAGTGTTTCCTGGCCCTCCCTGGTGGTGCAGCGGGTTAAAGCACAACACTGAGAAGCTAAAGCCACTTCCGCATGAGTTCGATTCCCACCTGCCCCGGAGGTGACCCACATGGCGTGGCAGACCTCTCCTGACCCGCCCGCTGCTCTCCTCAGCAGTGTGCTTCGTCGATCTGCCTGTTCTGCTCCCCACTCTGTCTCTGGTGAATCCTCTCACCCTCCGCATCTCTGGCCTGCAACCCAGTTCTGTATGAATAAATAAATAAATCTTAAAAAAAAAAAAAAACCCAAAAAGTGTTTCCTTATTCAAAAAGCAATTTTAACCAGGTTTGGCTCTGCCTGAGCAAACCATCCTTTGTGGATGATGCCGGCTCCCTCCAGCTCAACACCCCCCCACCCCCTTGTCATTTCCTGACACTATTGCCACAGTTGAAGCAGGCAGATGAACAAACCCGGTTTGCCAGAAAGGCGTCTTAATCCTCCACAGGTTTTATCTGAAAAGTAATCATTTACTCATTAGATTTCCTTTATAAATTTTGCAGTTGGCAGGCTGTGCCCAAGCAATGTGCAGAAATGGACCCAGGCTTACTCATCTGCCTGCACTGCCAGTTCTCAGGGGAGCCACTGAAACCCTGAGTTACTTACGGGCTCCCTGCCAACGCGTTTAAGGTCCAAGTATAATGCCGCTGACGATCTAAATGACTCTTGTGCACAAGGTAACGTTCTGTTTCTTTAGATTAGGTGGCAAGGCACTAGGGTTTTCTGGGTAGGATTTCCCACAAAAAGCAAGTTGAAAAATTGTCCAGCAGTTGCAAGCAGAGCTCACTTCCTTCAACCCACTTCTCACCCCATGAGCTGATTTGTCCTATCAGCTGCCAAATTAGCCCTCTTACTCCTGAAATTCACTTTGGCATTCCACAGACCTTTCTTTTCCATATTCTTCATATGAAGAATGATGTAAAAAATATATAATTTTTAAAAAATACTTATTTATGCATACAGAACTGGGGTACAGGCCAGAGGTGCAGGGGTAGTGAGAGGTTTCACCGGAGACAAGAGTGGGAAGCAGAACAGGCCAACTCACGAAGTACATACACTGCTGAGGGGAGCAGCAGGTGGGTCAGAAGAGATCTGCTGCACCATGTGGGTCACCTCCAGGGCAGGAATCAAACTCATGCTGAAGTGGCTTTAGCTTCTTAGTGCTGTGCTTTAACCTGCTGTGCCACCAAGGAGGGCCCAAATATATAAAATTTTTAAAAAAGCAAAAAACAAAACAAAGTCCACCCTTTGTTTAAAAAGTTTTTCAGGCCTTCTTCAAAGGTAAAATAAATTGACTTGAACTTTTCATAGGAAAGAATGGCTTCACCTCCACATGCAAATCTACACATGAGAACTTATGTTTGGAGGTGAGTGATCTACAAGCAATTCTTACACTCAGGTGAGAGAGAATCCCATGCTGTCTGCTGTCATCTTTCTGTGTTTGATTTTTTCCCTTCTGACCCAGGCACTGCTGGATTGTCTTCTTTATTTGCTCCTCCCAGTGTGTAGAATAATCCCAGTGGCTGGCTCTGTGACACAGTCACAGAAGGACAGATTCTGAATATAGTCCAGAGTCTGATGGGAAATAAATGTACTGAGTGGATCAGTCTTTCTGACAGACTGACCATCCCCTCTGCTGGTAAAGGTAGGGGCATCTCTCCTACCATTCCTGCTTTGTGGAATAAGGGACTGTAACTCTTACAGAGTTACTATGAAATTTAATGGGCGACCATGGTAGAACTGTGCAAAGTTTTCAAATAGTTCATCACGTAACTATGCAATTATGAGAAGTAGTGCTTTCCCCTCCTTTTTCCCTGTTCTCCCTGGGAAAAAACAAAGAAACAAAGTATGCCAAACCACTGCAGCTGGAGTGCCTGATTTAAGTCCTGGCAGGAGAGTAGATGCTGGCACTATCGTGGGACCCACCCATAGTTCCGAAAAACACGCAGACCCTGTCGGCCTTCCTTCACTCTCTCCAAGGCCTGTGCTTCGTGATGGGGGAGAGGAGAAGTCAACACAAACTCCCAGAGGCGTTATCTGCTCAAAGTTAACGTAAATCCCATGAGGGCTTTAGCTCGGCTGCTTCTTTTCCCAGGGCTTTGTGTGTGCGCTGCCTCTGACAGTGTCTTTGGTCATTGGAAATTCCTAGGGGCAGAGACCAGTCTCTGCCACCCTTCCTTGTACTGCAGGGGCTTCCAGGCAGTGAGTGGAGGCTTCTGTGGGCCGACAGCTGTGTTCCCCGAGCCATTCAGCTCGCTGACCTCCTGGTAGCGGAGTGCTGAGTTTCTCTGGGCCTTGTTTTCTGAACTTGGAGGTGTTCAGATGATGCTGAGGGAAAGCATTGGTGGGACTAATAGAGATGGGCTTTATTATTATCACTATCATTGCTATTATTGTTGTTAGGCATCTTTATAAAATGTGGGAAATAGTTTGAACACTGATATTGTCTAATACTAACTTTCTGTGCCAGAAAAGTCTACCAAATCCTCACTGATTGCTGTTATATATTATCTATTTTTATCCAACCATATTTTTCTTCTTTTTTCCCTGCAAAGCTAATACCTGTTAGGGAACAGTGGTTACAAAAGATACTGTGATTCTTAGGCCTGGTAGATTAGGAATTCTCAGCTGGATCCATGAGTCCAGAAAGGTTTTCTGTAGGAAATGGCTATTGGAGGAGTTGGTCAGATGAAGCAGGGACCAGTGCTGGGCCAAAGCATGGCTATTTCTCAAGAAAGAATGATTCTTGGGCACAATTTAGAAATTTGCTGGTAGCTCCTGAGCCTCTTCATCTTTGCCACAAATGAAATGTGTACTTCCAGCATTTGCCTCCATGCTCTGTCTTCTGAAGTAATTTTAATTAAAATCCACAGACTTTTGATGTAAAATGAAGAGATAGAGAGCTCTGTGAAAACCTAAACTACTTTCTTTTAGAATGTGCTTGTCTCCTTCTCACTGTCACAACACAGTGAGTGCCAATAATGACCACTGATAGGAAGGTTGCTGTGACTATGTCCAGTATTGCAGGACGTAGAGTTTGAGTCTGGGAGTATGGATAGGACCCAGGATGGTGTCCCCCAAATGAGTCTTGTGCAAAACAAGTGAGGTTCCAAAACAATCCACAAGGCACGTCTGTCCTGCCCACAGTGATCAGCTGAGGGCCAACGCAGTGACATAGCACATCTCCCACACGTACTCTCCTCTTCCACTGCCACTAATTACTCTCTACCGCACAGTCTTCTGAGGTCTTCAGTCTAGAACTTTCTCTTTCCTCACCAGGGTTTATCTGACAGTGGAGGGATCTTGTGCACATGTAGTGGTTGGTAGATTTCACCAAATCTATCCCTGAAGCTCGTTTCAACCCACATGTTGATTCTCTCTCCTCCTTTCTCCACCCCTGTGCTTGCTCTGTAGGAGCCCCTGGTGTTTCACATATTCCTGATCTTGTCCCCCAGCATAATGCCCTAACACTTAATGCTTAGCATCTGGAAACAGTCTCTCAGTAATGTGTCGACACTTCAGCACTTTGGAGTTCTGTAGAAAGTCTGAAGTGAAGAGGGAGATTTCTCAGGAAACATTTAAAAGGAAGTTGGTTTCACTCTTTTGAATTATGGCAGATGGAGTGAGGAGTCAAAAATATAAAGAGAGAGAAGGCTTAGAGAAACCCCAGGGCTGGAGCTGCTGAAATGAAGTTTTATGACCTAGTTGGAATGTGGCTCAAGTTGCCCTTTTGCTTCGCTTGTTTAAAACAATTGTGTGACATCATTGTTGAGTCACTAGTCTGTGTTTATCCCCAAGGCAGTGCCTGCCTAATGTGCCAGTGCGATGAGATGCCACTTCAGACTCCCCAGGCATGGTGCTCAGCTTCACTCATTGTAGAACATGCAGCTTTCTCACTTAGCAGATTTTTGTTTTATCCAATCAGTGAAACAAACTGCAGAAGGAAAATTAGTCTAGCAAGTTATTATCCCATTAAATGGATAAAACTACTCAGATTTTTAAGTGTCTTTTTTTTTCTTTTATAGATTTCTTTCTTTTATACATTGTATATGTTTTATAAATTTCTTATGTTGGAATAATGTGAAATTTCTGAATATGATAGAAGAAAGCTCCTGTATCCATTCATCCAGAGTCACCATTTCAACATTCTGTTATTTCTCTGGCTCCACCATCATCATATCTGAGAATAAATTGCATGTGCCTTTACCCCAAATTATTTAGTGTATTTTCTTTACAACACAATATAATTATCAAAATCAAGAGATTTAATATAATGCCTTTATTTACAGAACTTATTTAAAATTTACCAGCTATCCCAAAATAATCTTGAATAGTTCTTTTTTGAGAGGGCAGGGAGTGTAACTCCTCCAGGTTATGATGAGGGAATTATCATTTACTTCTAAATGTTTTGTCATTTCTAGTATATCAACGTTTTTCTTTTTAATCCATGAGTTATTTAGAAAGTTGCTTTGCTAGTTTCCAAGCATGTTTGTGTTTACCGTTTTCAACTTATTTTAATGTTGATTTCAAATGTAATTGCACTTTTGTCAGGTCATATGTCTCTAATATACTCTTCACTGTTGTTGAGATTTCCTTTGTGATTTCAGTAAGAGATAAAATTATTTAAATATGACTTTGAACCTACTGTTGGGGGTAGGGAAATTTAGATTGTATGTAGATTTGTTGTCATTCAAATCTTTTAAATTCTTGCTAAGTTTTGATTATACTTGAGCTCAGTGATCTTTACTATGACTGCATATCTATTGCATTCTCCTTATAATTCTCTCCACTGGCTTCACAGATTTCAGTTATACTACCAGGAACATAAAGATCCATGACTGGTACAGCTTAGGAGACTGTTGCTTTTATGTAGTGGTTTTTTTTTTTTTTGCCACCCTAAATTCTATTTAGTCTGATTAAATTTTGCTAGACTAGGTTTTTCTTTTATTATTATTACATGATAGATCATGTAATAATACATACTTTATATTCAAACTTTCTCTTTTGGTTTTAATTGTGTCTCCTATAAAAAAAGCACATGACTGTGTTTTATAAAAGTCCACGCTGACTATCATTTTTACTCAAGCAATATATATTTATTGTAATTAAATGTCTGCCTGTTTAGTTGGGATTTTTTTCTTTGCCATAATTTTTTCTTTGCCTCATAAATTTCTCCTCTTCTGCCCTCTACTATGTAAAGTTTCCATATGCTTGTTTTAATAAATACAAATTTGTTGCTTTTGATTGTTCCCTTTCCTTTTTCAAACATACATATTTAACCATGAACTTTTCCAACAAAGGCTAAAGTTATTCAAAACGTCTGTCCTCTTTACTGTTGCATAAGCCTCAAAAGACTGAACACAGCACCTCTTAAAGGGGCTGGATTTTAAATATAAATGATACATATGTATGTTCTTATCATCAATAATCAACAAACTTACTGCTGAATGTTATCAATCACTGTATTATTATTTCTTATATTTCATGCCTGGGGCTCACTTTTTCCTTAGTTGTAACATTCTTTAATATTTCTTTTAGTGGAGTTTTTGACTATATGTTGCTCTCAGAAATGACTGTCAGTCTACTTGGCATTTCTTGGCAGGTAATATCTGGATTCCCTCTCTGGAAGTCTCTGAGCCCTTCTCTCTAATGTTAGTGCTCCACAGCTTTCCCTCAGTGTGTCTGGTGGGTGTAAGTGCGCTTAGTTATCGAGTCAGAACGCTGAGTGCTCTTTGCTGTGAGGACACTTCTCTTTCTTCAGTCGTGGGACAGTCTCTCAAGTCTATCCCTTCAATGTTACTTCTCATTTCCTTTGGAACTCCAGTTTGCCCTGTATGTAAACTATGTCCCTGCCCCTTTTCAGCTTTAAAAAAAATTATCTCTCTGTGGTAGGGGTGAATTCTTCAGTGCTATTTTCTGACTTATTCACTCGTTATACGATTGTATTCAGTCCAGAGTCTTAGCTATTGAACTTCAGAGACTTTTCAGTTATTTTCAAATTCACATAATCTTATTTCATTTCTGCCTTCTGTTTCAGATTATGGGTTTTTTTTTTCAAATGTATTTTTAAAATCTCTTTCAAAATGTTCTAAAAATTTTTATTTGGATTGAGTTCAAGTACTAATTATTTTGTTGACTAACTTTATTAACATTTGTAATTTGGGTTTGCAGGCTTTCTAGATCTTATTTGAGAAGATTTGTATTTTTTTCTCGCTACTTCCCCTGAAAGTAGTTTTGCAGTTGCCTCACAGGGGCCAGAAGTCAGGTGGGGCTCCTGTCTTTCAGTGAGTTTGGATACTTCACTGAGTCAGCAGGTAGCTCTATTTTCTATTCATGAGGTTGTGTCCACATCTTCTGAACTTCCCCAAGCTCCCAGTTTGCTGAAAGTTGTGATCCCAATTAGAAATGACTAGCTTCTTGATAAACATTGAACGTAATCCAACATTATTTTAGGTATTAGAGGATGGTTATATCAAATTTAGGGCCTCAGATACAGAAAAATGGAGTGACTATCACCCTCGGTGGGGAAGATTTAAGGGATGTAGATATTGGGACAGAGGAAAACCGGGAATTCATTTGAGTCTGAGATAGTAAGTAGACTCTTGGATATATGGACCTAAAATATGGAGTCAAGTCTGAGCTGGAGATTGATATTGGAAATGACCATGATGCAGATGATATTTAAAGCCAGGAGCCAGGAACAAGGATAAAATCACTAGGAGTGACTAGAGATAAAGAACTGAACTAAAGACTGAATCTGAGCATCCTCTAACACTAAGTGCTTGGGCAGAAGAGAGGAAACCATCAAGAAACAGAAAAGTGAACAGTTTGGTTGGAGGTGGAGGGGGGGAGGTTAGGGCAGGGGAGGCAGGGATGGGAAAGTATATCCTCTAGTAGAAAAGAAGGCCATTAAAGGGATCAAGTCTACCATTCAGCTTAGTAAAATGTGACTGAGATCTGATCACTGGTTTAAGCAAAGTCAAAAGAATGCAGGAGGCATAGGGGGTGGGGGCGTGGGGGGAGGTGTGCCTGATTAGAGTGGTAATACTCAGTAATTACTTGTAAGCCTTCTTTCTGAGCAGACAAGAGTGGGGGTGTTATCTACCCCCACCAACACTGGCTTCTAGCATTAAAATAACTTTCACGTTCCCTCTAGTGGAGCTCTTTAATCCTCTTTACATGGGGGAGCCCAAGCTCCCAGTAGGTCTGCAAGGATCTCCCAGATCTCCCAAAAGTCTGCACACCTGATTTCTGGCTTGTGGAAATGTTTATCCATAGTCAGTTATACTTATGTCAGTTATTACTATGAGTTTAGTGCACCAAAATTGTGTTACATAATAAATTTGTGGATGCATTTTAGTGGATTGCAGGTTTCATATGTTCTGCAAACACCTGAACATTTTGGATGGTCAGCCCTAAAAGTAGTAGTTTAAAACAGCAACCATTTACCTAACTCATGATTCTACAAATCAACAATTTAGGGTGGATCAGCTATACATTCTTCAGCTCTTTGCTGGGTTCTTTCATGCATCCGTGGTTAGCTATGGTCAGCAAAGCAGCTCTGTTTCCAGGGATTAACTGATTCTCATCTACAACCAACAGGGGCCATGTGATCATTGGCTATCTGTCAGTCTAGCTCAAGCTTACTCACATGGTAGCAAGGCAGGGTTCTAAGAGAGGGGACAGAAATCACTAGGCCTATTCAGGTTAAGCTTGGTAATGGCACAGTCATTTTTGCTGTGATTTATTAGTCAAAGCAGGTCACACATTCAACCCACATTCAAAAGATAGAAAAAGAAATTCTATTTCTTGTGGGAGGAAACGGGAAGCTACATTATGAAGGATCATGCATAATTTGGGTCATTTTTGCAAATAATATAGATAAAGTGTGAATATGACTTAAATTGTTGTGGAGTAAATTTAAACAAGATATAAGGAGAAAAATTGTCAACACTAGTGCATCTGTGTAGTTTTTGAGCATTGCATTAGAGAAGGTAGTGGTAGAGGTTCAAGACAACCAGTTGGAACCTTACCATAATAAAGGTAGGTGTTAGAGCTGTTCCTCACCAAGACTTTGTTCTCCTTGTAAGCCAACAGGACTTGTCCAACTGGAGCAGAACAAATTTGGCATGGGTAAGCCAGGCATTCCCATAATGCTTAATATTTCTTTCCAAGAGTGGAGAGAAATGACACAGAGATTAGTCAATCATCCTAATATAAAAACTAGTGAACATTTTTGGAAAAAAAATAGGAAATATTTAATAACTGCGTTGTTCGTTCTTCTACTACTGAAATAAACTCACTCCAAGCTGCATTATAATATGAATTTGTGTTACACGAAAAGATTCTACTCAGGGAACAAGAGTTGAAAGAAAATATATATGTGGTTGCTACCTTGTGCTAAGAACTGTGCTTTGCTTTGCTTATGTATACCTGATCAAGTCATCTGACCTGATCAATTAATCTGTCTTTTTTCTTCTGGTTCTTTAATATTTCTGAGATCAAAACCCTTCTTTGTATTCCAGCTTTCATTTACAACCTTATCATCTATTAATAGGACTATTGCAGAAGCTTATTTTTTAATGAGCTCAATTGTGTCCCTCAAATTCTTATGCTCATGTCTTACCTGTCAGTGCCACAGAATGTGACTATATTTGGAGATGGCCCCTAATCCAGTATGTTGGATGTTCTTTAAAGAGAAAAAGAGATTAGGGCACAGACATTTTTAGAGGGGAGACCATGAAAGACAGAGGGAGAACAGAAGTCAAGGAGAGAATCGTTGTAAGAAAGCACCCAACAGAGACCTTTACCTTGGACTTGGACTTGACCCAGAACTGAGAGAAAGTAAGCTTCTGTTTAAGCCCCCCAATCAGTGGTACTTGCTATGATTACCCCAGGAAACTAATACCACCATCTATCTGGGCTCCTGCTTCCAGGAGGAGCCTTTGAAATCTACACTTCTGAAAGTGGAATTATCTATCTCAGGCATTAGTGTGTCTGTCACTTCTCTGCTTAGCACCCCACTTCTCACTGTAGTAAATTCTAGAACATTAGTTCTGTAAGATGTCCCCCAGTTGTGTACATTTGGGAACACAGTAAATCTTCAAACTGAGAAGGGTCAGGTACATGTGCCTATGAAATGTTCCTATGAACATTATCATAAAAACACCTGATTAACTTGGTTTAACCCAGAGTTTGCTACATTTATTTGATTGTAGAATTTTTTTCTTATTGTAGCCATTGTAGTGGCTATAATCCAGTGGACATAATCCGTAAATTATACCCAAAGTTGTGCTGTAATACAAATTGGGAAGTACTCCCCTACATTGCCAAGTTCATATACTTTGGCCTGTCATGCAGGCTGAGGTTCATCAGATTTAGCAAGCCAAACTACAAGATGCCTAGTTACATGCATCATTTGTTATTTATCTGAAAATGTTTATCTGAAATTCACATTCAGCTGGGTGTCCTATATTTTATCTGGTAACCTTACACAGAATCTGTTGTGACCTCTACTAGAGTGATGAGACTGAACCAAAATGAATTTGATAAGAATTCCCACCCATCTTCACTCCTACCTCCTGTGAACATACCAGGAAAAAATAAAGTCAAGGTTGGTTCTTGGCTTTATTTGCCATCAACCTTTATTCACTTAAATCAGTGTCTCTACATTCTGGCTACACATTAGAATCACCCGAGGAGATTTCATCCCAAATCAAGAGACTTAAACTGGGAGAAGGGGTTCTTAGTTGGGGGGGGGGGGGGGGGGATGTGAATGGCAGAGCATGGGAAGCATCTGGGAAGCCAGATTTAAGGAAGCCCTCACTGACAAGGTTGACCCTACACTTGCAGACCTTGAGAGTGAGAGCCTCCTTTATTTATTTATTTATTTTTTAAAGATTTATTTATGCATCCAAGAACTGGGGTACAGGCCAGAGGTGTGGGAGATGAGAGGACTCACCAGAGACAGAGTGGGGAGCAGAACAGGCATATGTTCTGAAATCCACATTGAAGGGGCAGCAGGCAAGACAGGAGAGGTCTGTTGTGCCATGTGGGTCACCTCCGTGGCTGTTGACTGAACTTGGTGCTGCCATGGCTGTGGATAGCTTCATAGTGCTGCACTTTGACCTCTTGTACCACCAGGGAGGGCCCTCCTTAATTCCTATGTCCACATACCTCTGAGGGCAGAACCAGCACTGTTAAAAGGAGTAGGTGCAGGATCTTACAAAAGACCTTATAGAGGATTTCTGAGCAACCCTGGGTGTCATCTCTGTATTTGCTGATTTACAAGGAAATATCAACTTTTCCAACAATGGATATGAGCTTCAGGTCATGGGCATGAGTCAGGAGAAGCTTCGCCAGACCAAAGTTTCCTGAAATGTAAACTTGTAGCTGGCACCAAATTGCCTCTAGAAGGCCACTTATAAAAATGAAAGAATAAAGGACCCAAGTGTGTTTTTTCTGTTCAGACTGGTGATATTTCAACAGCTTCTATTCTCTGGAAATCCAGAGTTTCTGTTTCATATTCAATTATGATTTTAATCTCTGACAACATATGCTTTGCTTTTCCCTCCAAGGTTTGATAGAGCCTCATCCCCACTCTTCCTCCTTCTCCTTATTGCTCTCTCTCTTTCTTGTTGGTGATTTTATGCCCCTTCTCTGGCAGTCTGATGAGAAAGGCCCTCCCCACAGTCCAGGCCACAACAGCTCATCCAGAGGCCAGGGCCAGCCTCTGGAAGCTCTTCCTCCCTGGCCTCCAGTTCTGGGGTTTCATTAGTGATCTGCTGCTGTCTCACTGTTCCTGGCTGCTGGCCAGACCCCTAGTTGCTGATTCCCAGAAGCTCTGTAAGTTTAAAACTCTAGGGACAGAAACTTCGTAATTTTCTGGTGCTAGAAAAGGGTGTTTAATGGGATCTCCTAGCACAGCCGAAATTTACTTCTTTCTAAATTTTGAACAGTTTTCAATAATGTTCTTCTTATACTTGGATTCAAAAAGTATCTCTTCAGAGGAAAATTTGGAAAAAATAGGATCAGATAGGGCAAGGATTATAGCAACTTACTGGGAAGCTCACGATCGTAGAATTGGATGGGTGTGTCTCACTTGCCTTAATAGTCATGTCCTTGTAAAGTTTCATATCAATGGAATTTAAAAATTAAATTACTGCAAATGCACAGGTAAAGACTGCTAAGTATAGGAAGCCTGGATTGTCCACAATTTATAAATTCTCTTGGTATAATGTACACCCTCCCTCCCACACCCACATACTGACCTTTTTATAAATTAGGTTTTTCATAGGTCGAAATTTCATGAGGTAGGTGTGCCTCTTACAGTGACGGCTGGTCTGAGGTCACAACTGTCCTCAGGCTCTTAAACTGAACTTTTTCATGATGTTCTCTGGGAAGTATAAGTAGCTTCCAGGGTTCTGTGGGAACTTTTAAGATGACAAAACTATTCCTGTGGGTAAACTGACCTGAAATCCTCCTGGTTCACCTCCAGAGTGACGTGAGCTCTGAGGAACCCAGAGAGATTGTCAATGACAGAACAGTGGAAGAGGTGGCAGGGACTGTGTTGAGACTGAAGGTCACCAAATGCAGGATGGTGTGAAGGATGGAGGACTCCACCTCCATCTTCTAGTAGTGACTCCCTGAGCCCCAGGATCTTCACTATAGAATGGGGATGATTACAATAATATGTCACTCAAGGTAGCACCTGGCACATAGTACTCACAAGTGTTAGCTATTTTTAGCTTGCTTGGGCTAGCTTTATTATGATGGGGTGGGGGGAGGAATATCAAAAGGAGATAAGAATAAAGATGTACATGTCTACTGAATCCAGGTGCCTGCTGTATACTTTCATTTAATCTTCACATTCGTGTAGTTACCAATATTATCCCTATATCTCAGTGAAAACTAAAGCTCAAGAGGCTAAGAAATTTTCCTAATGCCACACAGAAGATAAGGAACTAGACAGATATTTAAGATGAAGAACAGATGACTCTCAACCACTCTGTCTCAGGCCGGAGGCGTCTAAAATCTAAAGGAGACTTGCAAAGATGAAGGCTTAGCACCTAGAAAACATTTGGGTTTGGAAGTCAAAATGCATCAGGAAGTTATACCAAGAAAGAGAGGGATATCTTTTTAAGATAGTCCCCAAAGATTTCTCAAGTGGCACCCCAAGCACCCAGGTGCATAAGGCCTCGAACCTGACCTCAAAGACTAGTGGAGGAAACACTCGTGTACAATTACAGTATTAGGATTTAGCATCAGGACTTTGGTGTAAAGAACCCATTATTTGATGTGCAAGCCAATAATCACCAACTGTACCTAAGGATGACATCAGAATAAAGGTGACATGTGAGGGCTTTTCCAGTATCTCCTTATTTAGTCTTCTTATATGTGAGGAGATAGACAATATTGTTACCCTGTGGCAGGGACAGCTGTTGCCCAGCCAGGATCAAAAGTCCCCTTGTCACCTGTTACAAGAAGCTCAGTGTGACTCAGGGAGGTAACATGACCAACTCAAATCTGTTTTCCAGGCTGCCTCACAGGCAGCTATCCCCATGAAGTGCACAGGGCGAAACTTCAAAAAAGCTACTTCAAAGAGCAAAGGTGCTTACACAGGCTTTTTCTTGTTCTTTTCCCCTTGTTTCCTGCTTCCTGCCTGAAATGCAGATTTGTTGGCTAAGGCTCCAGCACCTAGTTGTGACCTACTTGAGCTGCTAGCTCAAAATGGCAAGGCAGGACAGCCGGAGCCTGGGTCCCGATGCCCATGCTGCACCAGCCTCAAGCTGCCTCCAGACTTGTTTGTTCAAATACAGGAAAGGCAAACGTCTGTCTTATTTAAGTCTGAGCTATTTCTGGTTATAGTTATCGCTAGCTGACCCAGTCCCTGGTCTACACAAAGCCCAGAGGCTGTTAGGGGGTGGTACGAGGACCAAATTCGAGCAGCCAGACTCTCCAACCCACATTCTTACTCAGCACCTTCTACTGCTGGGACAAGCCTGTGGCTCTGGTGCAACTGAATAGCCTAGAGTGTTTCCTTGAAATTTTAATCCCCCTTTTGTCAGCTGTTTGGCCCTGGCAATAAGCTCTGGGCTGGGTAGTCAGTAGCACTCAATAATGTATGTTGGAAGAATACAATGAATAGAAATGCCCCTCAAACATTTCCCCAAGGAACTGTTTTTCTGAGGGCTTGTAGAAGGATCCCTGCTTCTCCGATTCCACCAGGTTGGTGTCAGAATGAAGTTTTCAGGAAATCTGGAGTGCTGAGGGCTATTAAAAGAAAAAGTATATTTTAAATGATAGATAATAACATTTTAAACAAAGATCAACATAAAATTTCACTGGAGTAAGTTAATGGTGAAAAAAATTAAATGCATTTTTGTAGGAGATACTAAAAACATGAGTATAAAAGTTAGAGTTGCTATTCTAAATCCCTTTCAAAGAATATTTTTTACTGATTGCAATAAGAACGAACATAACTGTAAAAAATGAAAGCAAAGGTCTACTCATTCCTTCTATGTAACAAATTAGTGAATATCCTTTCAGCTCTTGTTTTTACACATAAAAACTATATTAAATATATAGACTCATAAGGATGAGTTCATGATATAGTTATATTTTGTAACCTTTCTTTCGCTGAACTTCATATGTTGGCTATTTTCCCAGTGTGTGTATACTTACAGTAACCTAGTTCTGGTTAAGGTAACGAGCAATTATCTCAATGTTTCCCTTTTTGTAAAAAGTGTTTGGATGAATCTTTGACCTAGCGCTATAAAGTGTCAGCAGGTGTTTACCAGGGGTGTTTGGTGAGAAGGATCAGCTATTAGTTCTTACCCCCAAATGAAATGAGTTGACCCTGGAGTCTTGGGCTTGTAAACCTCCAGTTCTAGGAAGAAAAATATTCTAGGATCAATGTTTTGTGGATAGAAAGGCATGAGGCTAAATGTTTGGAACAAACAACTCTGGCTAGTCAAAACAAGAAAGTCTGTCCCTATTCTGATCCCTGTTCTAGGGTCCCTGAACTCCTTCTTCCCATCTGATGCTGGCCGAGGTGGGAAGGGGGAAATCATCTGAGAAGCAGGTATCATTTTAAAACCCAAAGAAGACCAGTTCCTTGACCTGCTTATAGGATTCTGGGCACCTATCAGTCAGAACTCAGGTAGTGGGGAAAATGTGGTTAGGAAAAAAAGGAAGTCAGTAGGCATGAACTCTGCCACGTTCTAGAAGGGGAGATGAACAATATGAATCCTGCTTCTTCCACCCCACCAAAATCAAAAACACTCACTGTCCACATGACTATCCCAAACCTATGAATCAACTCAGCCAGCTACTGTAATCTGATCTCATTCGGTAAGTGCAGAAGCCCGCAGCTACAGGCTTGGGTAGCCAGCTGGGCTCAATTGAGAAGGCTTTGGAGAGAAAGTAAGCAGATCACCAAAGAGGAGGGCCCCAGAGGTCAGAGCCTGGCTGGCACAGAAGCACATACCCATGTCAGAGAAGCTGGCAGTGGCATGGGGGGAACCACAATGGGTTGGTTTGGGCAGGGAATAGAGTTTAAGGTGGAATATAAAAAACACAGGGAGCTTAGAAGAGGGGAGATGTGAGTGACTTTTGCACTTGTGTTGAGATTGCCTTGGGTAGATGGGTAATGGGGAGCAGCTGGATGTGAGGTGCTGCAGGCCCCATGTGCACTGCTGAGCCCCTCAGCCCATGCACCCGGACAGAAGCAGCTCCACCAGGAGCCCCAGCAGCCTGTCTTACACAGTTGGTAATAGGCGCCCAGGCCACGTGCAGCGATATTGTCCCACTTGCAAGGTGCTTCAGGATGTTGTAGCTGACCAGTTGGCTCAACTAGTATTTGCTCAAGATGGCAAAACTGGGCCCGACCTCCAGTCTGCAGGACTGTAGCCACAGCCCTCCGAGGTCACGGGAGTTGAACAGCATTCGGTTTGTCCACCAGCTGAAGGCAGTGTGGAAGTACACCCCACGTGTCAGCCCCCTGAGAGGCCATAACAGAGGAGTCACTTACTAGGCCTGGGCAGGCGAGTTAGGGAGGGTTCAAAGAAGCAGCACTTTGCTCTAGATTGGATGTTATCAGGAAGCAGGGTGGTTCTATGATTGGGTATCTTAATTTTTATTTAGAAAACAAGATAGAATGAGGTAAGGCAAAAGCTCTAATTAAGAAGTAGCATATTATTAAAGAAAGCAATATCTTCGGTCACTTTTGTGGTTTGGACTTTATTTTTGTCTGGGTCCAGTCATGATTGTGGAATAATCTTGTTTTTGTTTTGTTCCATCATGGTCACAGAGTAGCCTTGTCTGACATCAGTGTTCTATGGAAATATTTAGGCTCCACAGGTGGACACCATGGTCTGGCTGTGAGTGACAATAAATGAGGTCTGGCCCTCAGGGACAGCTTTCCTATTTCTCAGTAAGAACCAAAGCCTGTGTCCAAAGGCTTTGGAGAAACCTGAAGATTAAAAAAAAAAAAAACCCAAAACTGTGAGTGTCCTCAAAGTTCATGCATGAGCAGAAACTCCTCAAAGGCAAGGCTCACAGTGCTCTGGGCACTTGCCAACAGTCCCTATCGTGGCCTATGAACAGTGACAATTGCAGTAAGATCAGAAGTCTGAGCAAGTAGATTCAGGAGAATGTGGGAGGAAGAACTTGCCCAGCTGAGGAAACAATCTGTGCAAAGGCAAAGATGAAGTGTGGGGTACGGGAAGCTGAGAGAAGCCCAGATTGTCAAGGTGGACAGGGTAGACTAGACTCAAGGATTATTCGGGGGCAAACAGCTCCTCACCCAGACCCAGGTTTTCTTTTAATTGTGATGGTCCTAGGAGAGTGCAATCATTGCATGTTGATAGCCTACACATCCTTCAAATATAAAAATGCACAACGATATAAGAAAATAAATAAATGTTGGGCCCTCCCTGGTAGCACAGCAGGTTAAAGTGCAGCACTAAAGTGCAGGCTGTCAGCATCCTGCAGCATGAGTTAGATCCCCAGCCAGGCAAGTGGCCCACATGGCGCAGCAGACCTCTCCTGTCTCACTACTGCTCCTCTCAGCAGTGTATTTCAGTCAGTCTGCTTGTTCTGCTCCCCACTCTGTCTCTGAGGAATTCTCTCTCCCACCCTTGCACCTCTGGCCTGTACCATAGTTCTTGTGTGCATAAATAAATAAATCTTTAAAAAAGAAGAAAATAAATAAATTTAAAGGAATAAAAGCTCCATGAGGTCTTATAAGATCAACCTGTAAACCAGTGTGAAGCAAAGGAGGTTTTTTTCTTTTAACAGCTAGATGTTCTATCATCAGCTGTTATAAGACCTCCATGAGGTCTTATAAGATCAACCTGTAAACCAGTGTGAAGCAAAGGAGGTTTTTTTCTTTTAACAGCTAGATGTTCTATCATCAGCTGTTTTAGTGAACAGTTTAGAGAACTGGTACAGTTCTCACTAGTATGAGAGGCACACAAGTTATCTTGTGTAGCGGGATGTTCCAGGGTGTTCTTAAGGGTCTACACCTGGCCCTGCAAACTGTGTCCAAGATGGGAAGCAAAGAGCAGACCAGGAAATAAGGTGTCATTAAGAGCAATACTTCTGTTACCTCTTGAGCTTTCCCAAGCATCCCATACCACAATCACATTTGATCCCCGGGTTGACAAATACTGATCAGGCCACCCTCCCAGGCGCCTTCCAGCCATGGTTCTCTGCCCCCACTGGGACTGCCTGGAGGCTCTTTGAGGCTTCCTTCTAGTAGAGTAGGTATCTAGTCCCCCACCCTCCCTGGCAGCTGTGAGGGGTGACTAGGAGGTTAATGCTTCCTATCAGTCCTTTGGCCTCACAAACCTGCATCGGGCTTGTGGCAGTTTGTCTCTGCATGGATAAACAAAGCACCGGAACATGACATTCTGGTCACGGTCAACCTGGATTAGGTGGAGAATGACCCATAATCAAACTGCAGAGCTAGAGAATTTTCTCTGCCTGCTCCCCACACAACGCCCATGCACCACACACACCACACCCAGGCATGTAAACCACACCCAACTGACCGCAAAGGCTACACACAATCACATATAAGAGCACACCCCATGCACTTCATATGAACATGTACCACGTGTACACATTCATCGCATACCATGTGTGTACACACACCCTTGGTACACCAGATATACACATGCTACAAACATGTATACACAACACACATGTGCTCAGAACTCCTCAGTTACAAAGCAATAAATCTTTTAATTTGAAGGCGAATGATTCAGAAGGAACTAATTTAAAGTTAGTCTACAATAGCTCTTCACTATCTTCCCTAGCATAGAGTTAATAAGAGTATTTTCAGAAACTGGGGAATTTGCTAATAATATTGCTGATAATACTAATGAACAACTATATATCAGAGACATTTTATGGGGGTGGATTGGGGAATGGGATAAAAAACGGTGGAGGGAGGGAAGTGCACTGGACTACGGTGATGGCACACGGGTGATATGGTGATGAGAAGCCCATAGGGATTACAACTGAGATAGAAAAAGGCATAAAATGATGTACAAATCGAGGCCCTCCCTGGTGGTACAGCGGGTTAAAGCACAGCACAAACAAGCTTAAACCACTTCCGCATGAGTTCGATTCCTGCCTGCCCCGGAGGTGATCCAGAGGGCGCGGCAGACCTCTCCTGACCCACCCGCTGCTCCCCTCAGCAGTGTACTTCGTGGATCTGCCTGTTCTGTACCCCACTCTGTCTCTGGTGAATCCTCTCACCCTCCGTGTCTCTGGCCTGTACCCCAGTTCTGTACAAATAAATAAATCTTTAAAAAAAATGTACAAATTTGAAAAAAAAACTGGGGAAATCTGCATAAAAATACATTGCTATTCAACAATGACATCACTTAAAAATTCCTATAACCTTACTAAGGTATTCAATTACATACTTTTTCAAAGTTAATTGCATTTTCATTTTACAAGTACCTATTTTTAATGTTATATTGGAACAGTAAACTAAGGCTCATGTGTAATCACTGAATACTGTATATTTAATGTTTATTTGCTTAATAACTTACACATTGGCTTAATGTTTTGAAACTGACTTACAAAGGTGAGCTTTTGAAAGTTACTTCATATTTGTTTTACTAATTTATTAAATTTTCTGAATTCTGAATTTTTAAAAATACAATAATCCCAGTATTTCGCCATTAAATGAAGTGAAGTGGGCATCCTGGTAAAATCATTTGCCTTAGAGTTACTGGTACAGCAGGGAGCTGGCTAGGTGTTGTGTCCATGGCCCCATGGTGATTCTGGAGTTGCTTTCAGTACCCAGCCCAGTGCTTGGCAGCTGGAAATGTGTCAGGGAGTGTCCAGTGAGGGAATCACTGAAAAGGAAGAAGGGAACAAACAGGGTGAAGAGAAAGTGAGAGCAAGTGAAAGAAGAGAGAGAAAGGTAAAAGGAGAAATGGGTAGGTGGGCTGGGGTAGAGTAATAGTGAGAGAGGCAAACAGAAGGAATAACCTTACCTTGCTTCTGCCTTTGACATCTTTTCCCTAAGAAAAGTAGAAATCAAAGACCATTTCCGTGGCCAATCTTGTTCAAAATATGGCTGGAGTGCATCTGGTGACGTGGCAGTTTTGTAGGACGTTCACTAGAAAAATTCAGTTTTCCATCTGCAAGAAAGGAAACAAATCTTGCTGAGATATTTGACAGAACCAGTGTTATTCAGTCTCGGCCATTACTGCTGTGTTTACTTTGCTATGGTAACAAAAGACATGTCATGGAAATATACTACCCCACTCATCTACAGTCATTGACTTTTCATCTCTAAGCATCATACATGAGTTTTGGTAGGAGGATCGTGGTTCTGTTACTTTTCTTAGCAATAAATATAATAAATCCTCATTATTTTCAAATCATAGATGTTACAGGGAAACCTAAACAAGAGAGTAAACTTTAGCTACTCTTCAAAACATCCAGAAATAATGTGATTAGCATGTGGTGTTCAGATTCATTTTTATTACGACATGTAGAAAATATATGTGTGTGTATATATATATGTGTGTGTATGCATATATATATGTCTGTGTGTGTGTATATGTATGTGTGTGTGTGTGTGTGTGTGTGAGATCAATCTATGTCCACCAGTACATATCCTTTGCTTGACTTAATAGGCTGAGGACATCTGTTCCTCTTTGAAAATTATTTCATAACATTGTCTTTCCCTATTGACTCAGGTTTGCCAATGGTTTGTTATTATAAAGGACATACTAAAGAACAATCTTGTACAGATATTTTTATACACTTTCCCATGATTTCCTTTGGAAACGTCCTTAGACGTGAACATTAAAATATCAGTATGCAATTTTAAAATGCTGTATCAGTTTGCCATATTGCCCTCTAGAAGGTCTGCGCCAACTCACATCCCCTTTAAAGTATATGAAAGTACCTATTATCTCACACCCTCACCTACACTAGTTATTAGCATGCCTTTAAAATTTTGTAGTTTTATAGGTCAAAAGGAATTTTCATTATTATTTTAATTGGCATTTCATTTATTACTAGTGGGTAGAATATTTTTCATGTTTATTGGCTATTTGCATGTCTCCTTTTTTGTGTAACTTGCCTGACCATGTCTCAACTCTATTTTTATTTTGTGTTTTTATCTTTTCCTTGATTTCTAAGAAGTTCTTCATAATTCATAAAAAATGTAATTTTTAAAAATATTCCTTTATATTTTGTGTAGAACTGGGCTGTAGGCCAGAGGTGCAGGGGGTGAGAGGATTCACCAGAAAAAGAATATGGAACAGAGCAGGGGCACTGACTGAAGCACACTGCCGAGGGGAGCAGTAGGCGAGACAGGAGAGGTCTGCCAGCCATGTGGGTCAGCTCCCTGGCAGGGGGCCATCCCATGCCATACAGTGATAGTACTGAGACTTAACCCCTAGGCCGCCAGGTAGGCCCTATGTATAGATATTTAAAGAACAACCAGTAAATGCTTTGCTAATTTTTCATAACTTTGAATATGTATTTTAAAAATAGAGCAGTTTCATTTGTTTTTCTTTATTAAACAACAGATCAATAATTTTCTTGTTTCTTATCTCTGAATCTTGCTTATAAAGGTAGCCCCCCATTACAAAAATTTAGAATTTTTACCTGTGTTTTTTTCTATCCTTTTTTGTTTTTACATTTATATATCTGTAGGCATCTGACACTTATCTGATGTGTAAAGTGAGGTAAGGATCCAGGATCCAAATTCCACCCCTCCCCCTGAATATGTTCTTAATTTGTCTTGTTAACACTCAGAATAACTAGACTATATTTTTCCTAATGATTGCAGCACCATCTTCACAATTCTTACAGATATTTGAGATCTCAGTTACTTGACTTTTTTTTTTTTTAAAGATTTTATTTATTTATTCATATAGAACTGGGGTATAGGCCAGAGATGTGGAGGGTGAGAGGATTAATCCACCAGAGACAGAGCAGGGAGCAGAACAGGCAGATAGAAGAAGTACACTGCTGAGGGGAGCAGCAGGGGGGTCAGGAGAGGTCTGCCTCGCCATGTGGTCACCTCCGGGGCAGGCGGGAATCGAATTCATGCGGAAGTGGCTTAAGCTTCGTAGTGCTGTGCCACCAGGGAGGGCCTTGACTTTTTTATAGTTCTCTGATACCCTAAATCCATGTCTGTTAGTCTCTTAGAACTGTCTATTATTTTAATTGTCCAGATTGGTAAATTCTTATTCTCTAGACACTTCAAGCTTTGAGAATAATGGTTGCTATTTTATACTGGATATAAAAAGTTTTATTTAGGTGGTATGGTAGAAGACAGAAATTTTCCCCTGGTCAGAGTTTCAGATGTGGAAAAAACTAAAGAAATGTTGACTTGTTCTTGATTAACATAACTAGCAGCATAAATCTGAGACAAGAATCAAAACCAGAACCAAAGTTAGTTAGGTATAGTCCTCTAAAACCATACTGGATAAAAATGGCTACAGTGAGGGTGTAGTAAGTACAACAGATTTGGCAAGAGGATGAGCCTTTTGTTTGCGATCTCCCGTATCTAACACTTGTAGGGAAAGGAGAGGCTTCTATAGCACCATCTTTAAGGGGGAGTTAAATGAGCAGGAGCCCGTGCTATGAACTGACCAATCCTTAGAAAATTGAACAAAAAAAGGGAAAGACCATTAGTGAACTAAGCAGAGAATATGCAAGCCCTTGTGCACATGCAGTAGTAGCAGCTTTCCCAGTTTTGAACTTTCAAGCGAAGTTTCACACATTTCTCATAGTGCCACTCTCAGCTCAGCCGAGGTGGCTTTGTGAAGGTCATTTAAGTCAGATGACAGCAAGCATAGGCAGCTGAGAAGCAGGAAACATGTGCGTCTCTGGGAGAACAGCAAAGGAAAAAAGCTTTTTATAGCAGGGAGGAAACACTGATAATCTGAGGAGGGTGGTGCATATGTCTGTGTTTTATTTTCTCTGCTGAGAAAACTCTTAAGCTGGTTCCTTAAAAGTACCCAGGCTCTTGCTCATTCCCTACCCCCCAACTTAGAAAATAACCTTTCTCTAGAAAATAACCTTTGATCTGACATCATGAAATTTAAAAGATAAGGTTAGCGTCTTAAAGATATTGTGTAGTGTATTTTTTAATAGGAAATATCATCATATGGCTTATATTTTAAAATGTACAAAAGGATGTATAGTGAGACATCTTCCCTTTTAGTCATAATCCAGTTCCCTGTCCTAGGGAAAACCAAATTCTAGTGTCATATATACCTTTCCAGAATTGTCTTAGGTAGACTTAAAAATATATTCTTGATCTCATATAGCTCACATATGTTCTTTGTGAGCTGTTCTGCATCTTGTCAGTTTTCCTTAACAATGCATCTTGAGGATACTCTATATGCATTCATAAATAGCTTCCTTATTCTTTACAGCTGCGTTTTATTCTACTGTCTTGTTTGAATAACGTATATTTTATTTAACTGGATCTTTATTGTCCAAATATTGCCAACACACAGACTATGGTAACTAATACATTATTTATATGATAAATAATATATTATTTTACACAGCAGCAAATTTATATAAAAAATAAAGTGGAAATGCTGGATATAATATGAGTATTTGTAACTTTGGCAGCTATTGCTAAATTTCCCTTCTTAGAGATTGCAACAATTTACAGGCCTCTGTTCCTGTAGAAACAGCCTGTTTCCTCACATCCTCACTAAACGAGTATCATAAACTTTATAAAGTCTTATTAGTGTGATAAGTGAACAATGTTATCTTAATAGACTTTTAATTTAATCTTGTTATGAGTGAGATTGAGAATTTTTTCATACAGTCAAAGGCAATTTCTGTACTGTAAACTGTTCAGTTCTTGTCATTTATTCTGTGGCTTTTCCCCCCCACATATTTATGTTTGATTTTTTTTTACTTTATCCTGGTCTGCAGTTTTGTGGTTCTAATTTTAATTTTTTATATGTAATTTGATTTTCTCCCCAGATGACTAACGTGCTACTCCAATATTATGTTTTAAATAATCTTTCTGTTGACTTGAAATAATAAGTAATATCTATATTTTAAGGCATTCACATTATAACTTGTAATAAAACTTTTCCTATTATAACTCTTATCAAAATCTCCACAAATCTTGTAAAGATTTAGTAATTAATCTCATGATCATTGGACAATCATAATTTCATAATTTTGTCTTTGCTTTTTGCTTTACCTTAAAATCTTATACTTTGTCAAGATTAAAAAAAAAAAAAACCTAGAAATTGAGGGGTTGTCCCTCGACTTGATATTGATTTTCTACAAAAATCTTACAAAAAAATTTTCTACAAAAATCAATGGTAAAAAACTAAAATCTTTGCAAGTAAGGGTAACAGGCAAGGACATTCCCTCTCCCAACTCTTTTTCACTATCATACTGAAAATCCCAGCTAGTCAGTAAGGCAAAAGGGAAAAGGTGTGTTGCTGGTGAACTGACTATGTAGAAAATCTGAAAGAATCAACAAAAAGTTACTGGTACTACCAGTGATTCTAACAAGGTTGCAGTATGCAAGATGTATACACAAACCTTAGTTGTCTTCCTGTATAGCAACAAAATAGAAGTAGATTTAAAATAAAAAACATATCCACTTGCATGTATTAGTACAAAAAAAAGTTAGCTACTTAGGTATATATCCAACAAAATATGTAGAAGACCTGTAGGAGATCTCATTTTGTAGTTTTGTAGAAAACTATAAAGGTAATGAGCAAAATAGAAGAACTAAGTAACTGGAGAGGTATTCCATGTTCACAGATAGGAAAACTCAATATTGCAAAGATGCAGGTATTCTTACTTCATTTGTAAATTTCATACAATGCCAATCAAAATCCCAGTAAGTTATCTGTGGATATGGACAAATTAAATTTATATGGAGAGGCAAATGACCTAGAATAGCCAATAGCACATTGAAGAACAAAATTGGAAGACTAACACTGCCCAACTTCAAGACTTACTTACAAGTCAAAAGAGTGTTGTATTGGTTGAAGAAGAGACAAAGGATGAAACACTAATAAACCTACATAAATTTAAATACTCTTTCCAGTAAATGAGGCTGGAACAACTAGCTATACTATACCACTCACAAAAATTTATAGAAGATACATCATAGACCTAAATGCAAAATACAAAACTAAAAATCCTAGAAGATAACATAGGAAAAAAACTAGATGAATTTAGGTATGACAATGACCTTTTAGAGACAGTGAAAGAACAAAATCCATAATTAATTGGACTTTACTAAAAAGAACTTCTGCTCTGCAAAAGACAATATCAAGAAAATGAGGAGACAAAACCAGACTAAGGAAAAAATAACTGCAAAAGACCCATCTAATAATGATCTGATGCCAAAAATATACAAAGAACTCTTAAAACTCAAGAAAAAGAAAGCAATTGATTTTTAAAATGGACCAAAGACCTTAATAGAGCTCTCACCAAAGAAGCCATATAAATATCAAGTAAATATCTGAAAAGATGAACCACATTCTATGTCATAGGGAAATACAAATTGAAACAAAAATGAGACACCAAAATTAAACCTATTAGAAAGCCCACCCAAAGTCTAGAACACTGACAACAGCAAATGCTGACGAAGATATGGAGCAATAAGAACTCTGATTCATCGTTGGTATGAGTGCAAATGATGTAGCCACCAAAAGTTGGTTTGGTGGTTTCTTACAAAATAAACATACTCTTACCATGTGATCAAACAATAGCTATATTTTGTATTTACTGAAAGGAATTGAAAATTATGTATACATAAAAACCTGCTAACAGGTTTGCAGGAGTTGATAGGAGTTTTACTTATAATTTCCAAAATGTGAAAGCCATCCAGCTGCCCTTCAGTAGATAAATGAATAATCTGTGATAAATCCAGACAATGAACAATACTGTGCTTAAAAAACGCACTTTAAACCATGACATAACATGGAGGAATCAGAAAATGCATATTACAAAGTGAAAGAAGCCAGTTTAAAAAGCCAGCTTTATATTGTATGATTCCTACATTCTGAGAAGATAAAATTTTGGATACAATAAAAATCTCAGTGGTTGCCAGAAAGTGGTGATAGGTGAGAAGGATGAATAGAATGAGCACAAAGGATTATTAGGGTAGCATAAATATCTTATATGATATTTAATGATGGACATGACATTATAAATTTGTCCAAACCCAGCATGTACAATACCAGGAATAAATGTCAGTATAGAGTTAAAGCACAGCACTAAGAAGCTAAAGCCACTTCAGCAGGAGTTCAATCCCCACCCTGGAAGTGACCACATGGTGCAGCAGACCTCTCCGACCTGCCCGCTGCTCCCCTCAGCAGTGTACTTCATCAGTCTGTCTGTTCTGCTCCCCACTCTGTCTCGGCTGAAGCCTCTCACCACCCTTGCACCTCTGGCCTGTATGCATAAATAAATAAATCTTTTTTTAAATAAAATGTACCATTCTGTCCAGGAATGCTGGTAAAATTGAAGAGGCTATCCATGTGTGAGGGTAATCTCTGCCTTTTCTCTAAATTTTGTTGTGAATCTACAACTTCTATAAACAAAAATATATATTCTTTGTCAGTTCCTCCTAAACATTCCCCATATTCTTGGCTTCCACATTCTGCTTTCCCAGAGATATTGCCCCTACTTGTAAGATTGTGTGTGCTTCTTCCCTGTTAATAAGAGATTAAAAGTACACACAGTCACACATACCCCACCATAAATCCTTATTTTTCTCCAGGCTAGAAAAGTAAGGTTGTTTCAGAGATAGGGCAGGCGTTATCCACAGAGAGATGGCTGCTGAAGACCAGAGAGTGTTTACTTACCAAGAAGAATGTGTGAAGAAGTCTTGGATGCTGAACTTCCTATTATCCAGTAAAGAAAAGTGTGGAGGAGGAGCAAGAGGAGAAACTAACGAAGGAGTAACCGAAGAATGAAAATGGGCAATAGAGAATCTCTGTGGAGGGGCAAGTAACTCAGAAAGGTCTATGAGGTTGAGAATAAGGTAAAGACCAATGAATTTGGTGACAGGAAATCACCACTGCTCTTGAGAGGGGGTTACTTCCCATGCTCAGCTCCACTTGCCCTTCCCAACTCAATTGCTTCCTCTTCTGGGTGGATAGATTTGCTATCAATAGACCAGCACTCCCAACTAGGACAATTAGAAAAGCCAAAATAAAATGCAGGAATGACCTCTTTGAAAGATGCTGAGAGCTGCTCAAGAAAGTAAAACTGGAAGAGCTATGTCCTCGAAAGGATAGAATTTTCACCTCAGAACATTTGTAGATGACTAAGAATCCCTAAGGAGCAGACAGTGCAGTCTGACAGAGGGCAGCTATGGAGGGAGAGATACCAGCAGAGTTTTGGAGAAAGACCTGGGAGAGAGTTGAACAGAGGGCCATTTCCCTCTGAGATCTTTTGTCAAACACTGGGGCTGTTCAGTGTACGAGTTTTAAAATGCAAGTGGAAAACTTGCCTATGAAAAGCAGTGGAGTTTTTTGCAGTCTTAAAAGTGAACAGTAGAGTTTAGTACCCAGTGGGGGGAGATGCCTTGCAGAAAACAATAGGTCTTTTGTTGCAAACCCAGGTCAGAGATGAACCAGTCCTAGATTAGACTTTGCTAGAACTGTACTTCAAGCTTGACTCAACAAATCACCAAATGGAGCTTTATCATCAGCCACCGTTCTGTGCACACCAGGGGATGGAACACCCTCTCAAAGAAATCATCTGGAGTCTCTTCAGCCTCATATGCAGGCTGTCTAGCACTCAAATTTACTAAATACATCAAAAAATTTACTAAATATATCAAAAGACAGCATTACATTACTGAAAAATTAAAGAAAAGAAAAAAGTCTTTACTATATCTTGTGATTTATTAGAAATGGGCAGGTGATCCAAATGTTGAAGTTAGCTGACAAGGACCAACAATTAACTACCACTGTGTTACTGTATTGTAAAAAAGGAAAAGACAGAGAAGACTGAGAAGTTGGGCTCAGTCGCCATCTCTTCCATGAAGCTTTCTTTGGTTCTCCATTTTTAGAAATTATGTTTTTCTCTTCAACACAGCTGAAATTTCTTCACTTCTTATGGTACTTATTACCTCATAAAGTAGTTGTAAGCGGTTAAAAGCAAGAGGTTTGAGGTCACATTGTTATGGAAGTACCAGGTTCCCTGCCCCCACTTAACAAGGGATGGAGTTGAGTGGCCAGTGCTGCATTGTACACAGGAGTTCCAAGGAGGAGAGCGCTCTAGCTTCTGTGGCCTGACTTGTACCCTGTATTGCCAGGACGGAGACCTGGAAGCAGGCACATGGAGGAGAGAGCTCTCTTGCTCCTGTGGCCCTGTATACACCCTGGTATTGCTGGGAAGGGCAACTGGAGGGGAAGATGTGGAGAAGTGATAGATAGAGACACTTGAAAGAGACACATGGCCGAGAGATGCATGGGGAGGCTGACAATGGCTGGCTTTAACTTAATGTGCACTTGGATTTTGCTCTCTTTGTCCCAGGCCTGCCTGGCCCCTGCTGCCCCTTTCCTATGGGTCTCCCCAAGAAGGTGCCTTAGACTGGTGGCTAGACTTTGGGCCCAGCAGCCTTCTTTGGGGCAACCCTGCTTGGCTGCATGCTTGTCCACATGGGAATGAGTAAGTTTACGTGATTTACTGGGGAAAATATCCTCACTTCTCTTCCCTCTCACTGTATAATAATCCATTAAAATTTGTTAATACTCAGGGTTTGCTCTGGACTTATGGTAGATGGCAGGGCCCCCTTTTAGAGCATGCAAGTTTGGTACCCTTGGGGTCCCTCAATCATTTGCTAACAGTAATGTGTTTAAAATCTAAATTATTTGTGAATGACCTTAGATAAATTACTTATTTTAGTTTATTTTATTTGAGCCTCAATATCCTTGTCTGTAAAATGGACTTGATTTCATATTCTCATGTGATTGCTTTCAGGGATTCAAATGAACTGACTCAACTATACTGATTCAGTTGCAGTGAACAGATATTTCATTTTTAGTTAACTGCTCCAGTTTTCTTTACAGACTCCTTCTACTGAGTACTATCAGAAAAACCCAAATTTTTGCCCAATCCATCCATTTTCTAATGACCTAATATTTTAAAGATTTCTTTAGATTTCTTGGGTCCCCCAGGATGGTATTTGGATATATGAGGAGATAAACTGGGGTTCTTGTGGCAGTAAAGGAGAGCTAGTCTTTAAGCCCACAGCCTCCTCAGGATTCCTCCTGATTTCTTCTGGGGGCGGGACAAGTCTAAAGGGTTCTGAGGGAATGTTTTTGTCCTTTCTAGAAAGATGAAGAAAGCTTCCTTTAGATTCCTCTGCCCATAACCCTCCCTTCTCAATGTTGTAAGATGCAGTTGTTAGGTTTGGGCCGTGGCCATCATCCAAATGTCCTCTTGAATCACTTTTCTAACTTCTTGTTATCCTTGTGAAATCGTAAATACTGTCACTATCTGGCCCTGTCATTATTTAAATTTTATATGTTAGGAACCAAAAAATTTTTTCTAATTGTTACATTTTGGAATGAATTCAATTTCCTATGTATTCTGTGACCTAAAGTTGGGTAAGGAGGTCAGTGGTCCATAAAGGTTCAGTCTGCTCTCAGCCATGTCTCATTAACATCTACATGTCAGATGTGGCTCTAGGTAATGTAGGTAACAAAGAACATCTAGGTGGGCACACAGGTAGCTATAGGTTAAGGAAATTCTAGGAGGAGGTGGAACTGCAGAGACAGAGGAGGGCTAAGCCTATGAAGGCAAACAAACAAACAAACAAACATGAGACTCTAAAAACCAAACAGATGTGAGAAATCAAGAATGAGTAAAACACCAGAAGCAGAAAAATCCATCAGTCATCAACAAGAATATCAGAGGAATTGGGAAAGGAAAAGGAAAATTTCTTTTAATTATCTAAAATATAGGCTAAAAAAAATATAGGCTAAAAATGCAAGCTATTTTTGGAGAATATTTTAATTCAATAATGGACATAACCTGAATGGTGGTCTGATACATCAATCATATGGTATACTTTAATGTTTCAAGAATATCACCATTTTTTTCTATGACATTTTTATTATTTTTTAAGAAACAGTTTTAATAAAATATAATTTGAGTGATACACAGTATAATAGTCCCATTTAAAATACAATTTAGTGACTTTTAGTATAACCTGAGCTGTACATCAATCACCACAGTTAATTTCAGAGTATCTTCATTAATCCAGAAAGAGTATCACCTCTTCACAAGTTAAGCAACATATCCAATGTAATTTCAGTAAAATGACCCCTCTCTAGTTTTGGGGACTTTGAAAGCCCAATTTTAAGATTTATATAGGATAAATATCCACAAACAGCTAATTTAAAAGTAAAAAAAGATTTGCCTGACTAGCTACCAAAGCGTATATCATTAAACCATGATTTGAAATGGTTATAAAAAGGAAAGATAAGGAATGGAGCAGAAAAGAGAACATAGACTAAACCAAGCTGTACCGGAAACTTTGATAAAGATAAGAGGGGCATCATAAATCACCAGGGAAGCAACAGGTTAGGAAGTGAGTGTTGGGAAAATTGATTCCATTTAATGCCACCTCAGAGAGTCCTTTAAAAATGATCCCCAAATGGGGCCCTCCCTGGTGGCGCAATGGGTTAAAGCACTGCACTAAGAAGCTTAAGCCACTTCCGAATGAATTCTATCCTCCCAATGAGTTCGATCCCCGCCTGCCCCGGAGGTGACCACATGGCACGGCAGACCTCTCCTGACCCGCCCGCTGCTCCCCTCAGCAGCGTACTTCATCAATCTGCCTGTTCTGCTTTCATTCTGTCCCTGGTAAATCCTCTCACCCTCTGCATCTCTGGCCTGTACCTCAGTTCTGTATGAATAAACAAATAAATCTTAAAAATAATAATAATAATCCCCAAATGTATTAAAGACATAAAAGTTAAATGAAAATGCTAAATGTAAAACTATATACAGAAGGAACTGTGGGTAAGTATCTCTGTGACTTTTGAGTGGAGATCTGTAACTTAAGGAAACCCAGAGGTGCATACCATACGCCTGAGGAAAAGTGATGGATTTTTCTACAAAGCAAACTCTTTAAAAAGATTTATTGCAATAAAAATTCCACAAATCCAGCAGGTAGATAGTAAAGTGGAAGAAGATACTAGGTTTCATTAATGTCCCAAAACAAGGCCTAGAAATTCTAGAAAATCCTGGAAAACTGCATTAAAAAATAGAGGGAAAAAAATAGCAAAATATATGAAAAGGAGTTCATAGAAGGGGAGCTTCTGAATGGCCAGTAGATTTAAATTACAACATCAGAGAGAAATCAATCACAGAAAGCTGGATAATATCAAATATGGCAAAGATGCCCAGTGCTGGAGCATGAGCTGGCAGAGACTCTCTGTCCTGGGAGAAATCAAGGACTAGTGTCAGACCCGAGTATGGGCCTAGGGAAATTCTAGTGTGCAGGTCATAAGTATGTGCAAAAAGTATAAGCATGTGGGGGTGGGGTGGGGTAGGGAGGACCTGCTGTGTGGGTAAGGACTTGGAGGCAACCTGGTATTTACTAATGAGCTGATCCTCTGGTGAAACATAAACAGTATGGGCATCAGGCAAACCAGAATAGATTTACAGATTTGGTGACGAGAGCCTCACCACAGCCTAATGATGACTAAACCAGGGATCCAGGGAAGAAGCAGAACTCCACAGCACAGAAGCATCTTTGTGAAGCAAGAACACACACAAAATGGCACCAAAGAGTTATCAAACATAGATGAGGAAAAGCTCAAGTTAAGCTACAGGAAGACACAGAATGGGGACCCAGGTTGTGGTGACAGCTTGACAGAGGTATATATGTCAAAACTTACCAAAATGTACATTTAAATGTGACTTTTTTTCATATCAGCTATACCTGAATAAAGAGGGTATAAATGACAGCTGTGCACACACTGATGAGTGGCTGACTGGATTCTTCTCTCCTGAGGCCTGAATAAAATAAAATGAAAACGTGCATAAGGCAGTGTGCAAAGAGCTCCAGTAGCTCTTGTTCTAACATGCACAAGAATCATCTGAGGTGCCCGCTAATAGAACGAATTTGTGGGCCAGATATTCTGAGCCTGCATGTGTGACATACATCTTAGATGATTCTCCTGTCAGTGGAATGAGCCACATTTAGAGATGCCTACACTAGGTAAACTCAGTTTCAGTGAAAGGCACTGAGCAGCAGGGACAATGGCTGAGAACATCGCCCAGCACCAGAGGCAAGGGAATGATGCCCTGCAGCTGGGCCAGTCAGCAGGGGCCACCTGCCTCCTGCTGCCTCTGTGGGAGCCAATCCAGGTTGGGGGGGTTGCTGGAGGTTTTCGGGTGATGGAAACTGACAACAGCTGTCTGGGAGTGCATCTGTGGACAGGAAGCCCCTGGAGGCATCTCCTTCACCTGGGTGCTGTGGGCATCATGCCTCCTGCAGTCTGAACTTGACATCATCCTCCCCACATAGTCAGCTTGCAGTGGAATTTAAGGCCTGTGAAGAAGTGGGGGTGACACATGTGGTGCAGATACTTGAGTCTGACTTGACCAGAGGAGGAGTTGCATCATCTCTTAGCCCCTCTCCAGTGGCGTCTTTCCTGCAGATGGTCCAGCATGGCAGCCAGGCATTCTGTTATCCCTCCAGTGCCTGCTCTGTCCTGTTCCCTTGGTCCCTGCTTCTGGTTCAGGTTGTTTGATGGCAGAGTGTGAACCGCATGGACATTTCTCAATAGTGACTGCTGGGGTAGCAGGCAGGCATGGCTTGATCTTCAGCTTAACTTTAGGGAAGTTGCCTGGCACCCGCAAGCCTGCATCTCTGGCCACAGAAAAGTCTACCTCCTTGTGAATGGAATACAACAACTCCAGTCAAGAATGGATCCTGGGCTTCTTCCTAGGTTATTTATCCAGGCACTGTTCCCCTGTCAGCCCAGAGTGCCAACGGGAACTTGGATTCACTGTCCCCTTCCTAATATGCAGAATGTCCTGGTTTCCTAAGGACAAGGAAGGTTTTTCAGATTTATACAAACAGACCAAGCATATTTGTGGGTATCCAGGTAACAGATTCAGTTTAAAACTCCTTTTGACAGCATAATTCATAGCCCCAGACAGCAGTGCTAATGTGAACACAGCCACTCCAAGGAAGCAACTTCAGTGGAAAAGATTAAGAAATGGTCCCAAATATAGCTCGCTCTAATAGTCATTTGATTCTCCAGTGGGTCTTTTGCACAAGTATGAACATTTTCATGATAAAAGAAACACAGAAAGAGTTAAAGGTAGAGAATGGAGAAATACAAGTATTTTTGTCTTATTAATAACCACAGAAAATTTTCCTCTCTTTAGGAACTTCTTGAAGAGACTGTTGGTTGCTGATGGTGTGTGGTGTGAAAATGCGTGTGTGTATCTGAGGAGCCTTGTGTGAGGAGATGGTCTCCTTGCACCTATGGGCATGGGGACCCCCCCCCCCAGCAGCTGCAGCTTCCATGGTGCGGGGTGTGGGGCAGCTGATGGAGCCATTCTTCTCTCTCAGGGATGTGTTTGCTAAGGCGTGAGTGTTAGTGTCAGAAGTGCTTAGTGCAAAGCACTCTTTTCATGGGTGAATCAGACATCTAGTCTATGTGTCTGGGAATCAGTGTTGTCCATTCATCTGGGGCCTAGGGCTAGGGAATGCTGGGTTTTTTCCTCATGAAGTTGATAAAGATAAAGAACTAGTATACGATTTATAAAATTTTCTTTGGGAGTTTGTCCAGCTGTAAAAACCCTGTTGTCTTGTTCTGGGAATGTGTTCCTGGAGAATTAAACAAAAGCTTTTATTATATAGGGCATCTCCCCTTGCTCTCAACAGCCCTGTCTTCTGCAATGAGTGAAATGAAAGTTACTTTACACCCGACCTTGCACAAAGCTAATGTGCCTAATTAGCGGAAGAATTGCTTTCAGGAGAGAAATCTGATTTTAATCAGTAGTGCTCCATCTTTCAGAGATGAGGACACACCATGGCACCATGTGTTTCTTCTTGTCTTTCTCACTGTAATAATGAGCATGAACTGAATTGACGATTCCCCTACCCCTGTTGCCAGCATGGCCAGAGGCCTTTCCTTCCAAGGCAGCTGGCCAGTGTGAACGGGGGGCAGCTAATGGGGTCACCAGGCCTTGGGTTCACAACCTGCCTGCTGGTTCATGAACTTGGGGCTTTAGCATAAGAAAGGCCTAGAACTAAGGCCCCTCAAAAGCCATCTTTTGGCTAAGTAATACACAAAACTGGCACAAACCAGATCTCCTCCCTGGTGCTGTACCCCAGTGCTCCCCCTTGGAGGCAGCATCTATCGCCATTTCCTTCACGCTGGTGCCAGTGGCAGAGCCATGGGACAGAGCAGGTGCAGGCGATAAGAGAAGAATGCTGCAGAGAACTTAAAGGCAACAGTAAAACTGGCAATTCGGTCTGCTGCTATTGTCACCATGCAGACAATTTAAACAGTTGTGAGAAAATGTTCCTGACAAGCTCTACACAATTGCTGTGCTGTTGTTTCCCCTGGCACAGGTGGACTCAGACTAGGTGTTCCATAAGGTCTAAAAGGTATAAAGAGGACCCGGCTGTAGGGCGCCAATGCAACAGCTCCAGCAAACTTGGGAGTTCGTCTTCCTCCTATGCTGTGGCTTCCAGTGATGTTCCTGGGCCCATGGGGACCCTCTTCCAGGCCTCCCCTTGTCTTGGTGTCTCTTGTAGTCTTCATCCTGTCCTCTCAAGGTCATTTATAAGCACCAGATGCAGTGCTGGGTACACAGTGCAGCTGATATGCAGTGGGGGCCCGGGGGGCGGGGTGTCATAACAAGGACTTCGCTCCTCTTTTCTACCAGTCTTATCCTGGAGTGTTTGCCCCTGTCATTGGCAGGTGCTTGGGTACTGGTTTGTCCAAGCATGTGTCCATTTTGGTTTTAGCCCTGGGATGGGGGGTGAGGGGTTGGTAGGACTTTGGATATCTCAGCTTGGGCTTGGAGTTTAGCCTCCTGTCTAGGGACCCAGGGACCCAGGGACCCAGGTGCTCTGACCTGCCCCCCACCCCTGCCCATTCAGACTCCAGTAGCTATGTATAGAGAGCCTCAGCTCTAGCCAGTAGTCCTGGCTCTGCGCCCCCAACCCTGCAGCTTTCCAACAGTGTACCCTGTACCCTAGTTGCCAACTCAGGCAACCTTGTCCAGTTACAGTGCCAGGTCTCTGAGCCTGGAGGTCAGTGTGTGCTGGAGTCCCTAGCTATAGGGAGTTCTGTACCCCCTGGTGAGTCGTAGACCCCCCTTATTATCACCCTGAACAAAGTTGACAACGTTTTTCTTACCCCTTTCTGCAGACTGTGGCTCCTAGTGGTGCTATGTGGTTTTTTTTTTTTCCCCTCAGGGTGTTTTGGCTGAGAGTATCTGGAGCAGGCCCACCCAGGGTCTTTGCTCTGCCCCATCCTGCCAAACCTCTGTGTTCTTTGTGAAAGTGAGTTTTGATGAGCTGGAATCATCCAGGTTCCCTTCAGCATATTTTGTCTTTAGCTCCTGAACTGAAACACATTCAAAATTAGTAATGATTACAAAAAGAACAGAACACAAGCTCTGTCTATATTTGACCAAGATGGTTCTTCATTTGGGTTTAAAATTTAAGACAAACAGATTGCAAACTGCATGGTGTAATATTTTTGTTTCTGTGCAAATTTCAGTTCATATATGGGCTATTTTAGTGAATTTGAATCTTTAAAATTAAAAGTTATTGTTTGATGAAATGTATTCATTGTTTATAACAACCCTGAAAGTAAGAGCATTCTTCTATTTTTGGGTCTCACCCTTCTCCTGACTGTGCCTCTTACTCTGGAAGTGCAAAAAGTACAAAATACATACACTCTCGGAGCTGCAGCTGCTGAAGTATTGGCATTTGACCTAAGCTAGGTCCACTAGACAGCAGAATTCTACCCAGAATTTTGAATTTGAAGCAAGTGACTCAGAGACACAAAGACAGTTGCAAGGCGTGGAATATGTTTAACCAGATGTTTAACCAGTAGAGATGTTTAACCAGATCCTGCTAGCCTGTGGTCTGGGCTGTACATCTCTCCCTAGGTGCCTTGGATTTTGCCTGTTTGTCAAGCCAGGTTTTCTGGGCTTGGCATCGACTCTCTGAGCATCTTGATACTCATTTATTGAATTCTCTCACAACTAGATAGAGTCTGTGCTATTTACTATCAGGAATTATTATGATATTCCTAACTCACAAGAATAATTTGAGGGTGAATTTTGAAGCTTATGACAATTGTATTGGTGTACAGTGACCAAAGAGAAGCTGCTGGAACAAATAATAACCGAATGAACTTTACTGGAAATGTCCAAGCAAACTTTACTGGAAATGCAAAGCAATGTCTCCTCACTTTTCAATACCTGCATTGTCCCTGACCATCCTGGTCAGATCTCAATAGGTCCAGCAAGACAACAGCCAGAGACTCCCCCCCCCCTTTTTTTTTTTCACATTTCAAAGAAATATACTTTTCTATAAAAAATATGTACAATTTTTACAGACATACATTTACAAGTTGTTTCAAAATTGAGGATATTCCACATTTTAACTGCAATCATTGAACCTTAAGTCAAGTATTCTTGGCCATCACTAGGCTAATAAACTAAACCACTCAAACCAAACCAAAGGTACAAACCCCAAAAGCTCGGACTTTCTATTCAGTAAGTACACCGGGAAAGCCCGTTACAGGAACTGCTTTGCTGCTGTGCTGGGCAGCGCCGAGGCTCTGGTCATAGTTCTGTTACTGTCGCTTAAATGCACCACAGATGACTGGTCTTAAAACACCCCCTTTCACATACGGGAAGGGAATAGACTCCTGCGGCTCCTCTACTGAACTATGACCAGCCTGACTACTGGCCACTCCCCCTGTACTAGACAGGGAAATTGCATTTCTCCACTGTACCATCTTCACTAAACATCAAGTGCTCCCTCCATGGCTCTCCAACAGCTTGCCCATTTTAAACTAACTTTTCTCCTGGTAGACAGTGACTCTCCAAGGGGACTTTCCCAAGCATTCATTCCTGTTATCCACAATCCCCTGGCCACTTGCTTTTCTATGCTGTAGAGCAGAACTCTTGGAGGGAACAGCCTGAGAAGCTGAAGTCCAACTTCATAAATACACGATTTCACCGCAGTTTTGTCACAATGCAATGTCTCCTCACTTTTCAAAAGACCTGCACTGTCCCTGACCATCCTGGCCAGATCTTAGTAGGTCCAGCAAGACAATAGCCAGAGACTCTTTGACTAGAAAGATTTTCATTTCCATTTAAAATAAGTTAACAGGCAAAAGCAATTTCAAAACATCTAGTAAGAATTGTGATAACGGCAAAAATGATTAGAAATAAAAGAGAAACAGAAGGTAACTTGTCAACAAAAGCCAAGTTAAGTGTGGCTTTTTCAACTATTTGTTTTTCTTAATTGCTTACACTGCTCTGAAAACTCTTGAATAAAAGAAATGGAAAATCATCTGTAAGCAACAGATAAACATTCATTCCATCACACACGACAAGAAGTAACATTCAGTCTATATATTCATTTCCCAAATAATCCTCATACCCATTGTAGCTACAGCAAACACCCTACTTTTGTGTTAAGTTCAGTGACAATAACAAGTTCTTTAAAATTTGACTGAGTCTCCCTCCATTTTCCATTGAGATAGTGACGTTATCTTGGGGAAATCTGGTAAGGAAGTTTGTGAAGCATCTAAATACATTTCCCGACACATAGTGTAACACCCGAGCTATTTTCCCCTCACTTAGCCTTTAGTAAACACCTGCAAAGGACCAAAAACTATTTAAGGAAACTATTTGAGGACTGGAAAACTACTCGTATTTGCTGTGTCCTCCATTTGCCACTTTGCTCAGAGGTGATGATTAGATCATCTTTCTAACTACTAAGATGAATAACCACAAGTACTGATTTCTACAGCCTGTTCCTGTCTGTTCTTTTCTCCCACTCCCTTAATACATATACATACACAGACACACACACACACTCCCCTCTAATTCAAGGACTCAGGTACAGCTTAGAAATGTCCGCTTCCTCTATCAGTTTTCTCTTTAAGTTCCTCTTCTGCTTCTGCACAGCTGCCTCAATCTTACTGACTTATTGAGTCATCTGCTCCTTCTATTCTCTCTCCTTACAGCACCTTGGGTGTCTCACTGTGCTTTTTACCAAATATTTTTGGGTGTAATCACCATGCATTCTCTGTTTTCTCCAGACTCTACCAAAAGGAGTATGCATGATTTCTGTACCCCTAGTCCTTAGTACTGGTATGTATCCTAATACTGGTAATATATTGGGGAGCAAATGGAAACCAGTTGTCAGAACCTATATCTGTAACGAGATCCTCTGGGATTCTGGTTCTTCCTCTCCCCGCTACTATGCAACTCTCTCTACTCCAATCCCTCAACTTTTGTCTCTTACTGTTTCAAAATTATGCATGATACTGCATGCAGTGAATCCATTTGATTCAGGTAGCAACTCAAGTTTCATAAAGAATGACCTATGCATGTGTGTAAATCAAACCAGTTAATATTCTACACTCCATTCTATAGGCATTTGTTCAAATTTTCTTAGGGAAGGAAAGCAAAGGATTTCATGGAAGCAAACTGACCACTGAAACAGAATTTGGCCTTCCTTTGCTTGTCTCTTCCTGTCTGCTCTGGTCTGAAAATGGCACACTCCAGCCAGTAAAAAATTCCCACAATTAACAGGAACCACACTGTAGTGGCCACTGCTTCTTTGTACATTGGAAGTTTCATTGTCCCCAGCCAAGCAATTTACCAAATTACTCCCCTAATCACACAAAGTACTCTCCCTGACAGGGCTCCTGGTAAACACAATTTTTCCCATATTATTACACTTCTAGAGAGATGACAGAGCATTTTAGATTGAATCACATTATCTGCCAACCTGGCTCACCCTCTAATTTGGCTCCTGGGTTGTTTTGGGTTCATAATAAAGAACATGGATGTTGGTTAAATATATCCATGCCACATCCAAAAATTTCAATCCTCAGAAGACTTAAAGATACAAAAGGAGAAAAAATATATCCATAATATTAAGGTATGGCAGGCAGTAAGATGTTATTCAATCATTCAGGAGAGACAGAGAGAAGGGGTAACTCACTGGCTTATGTGAGTGTGAGGACTGTTTTATGGCCAAGACCCATAAAACAGGCCATCATGTAGGGCAGGCTGGAAACTTAGCTGAGGCTTCTGTCCAAGTAACAATTTTATCTCCACTTAAGCTCAGTTCTGCTTTTAAACTTTGGCTTGATTGCATCATGCAAACCCAGATTCTGAGAGATTCTCTCTTTTACATAAAGTGAACTCTTGTAGATTTTAATCACATCCACAAGACACCTTACAGAAACATCTAATTCATGTTAGATTGAAGAACTGGGTTTATACTAGCCAAGTTAACACAAAGCTGTTATTTTTCCTGTTATAAAAAGAAAGAGGCAAATTAAAAATGCTTAGAATTTTATCACAGAGACAACCATCTTAACATTTTGCCATGTTTTAATCAGTGTTTTTCAGTTTTGCTTTTCTAGAATTTTAGTGATTTCTAATCACAGGGAATAAATGAAATAAACTTTATCAATAGGAGAATGGCTATAGGAATTGTATCTACATGTAAAGCCTAATTGCTCACCCTTATAAAGTTCTATATGAAAACTGCAGCAACTTGAGAAAACACTTGAAGTGAAAAGATCAAGTATAAAACACCCTTCACTATGACCACAGCTAAATGCAAACTTTGTACGTGCCACTGGTAACATGCACTGGAGAACAACAAAAAATGAGGCAGCAGGAGGAAAGGAAAAGGCAGCATACAGGAGATTTTTAGGGCAGTAAAATTCTCTGTAATGGCAGCTACCTGCCGTGACTCACTTGCCCAAATCCATAGGCTGTCCAGCGCCACGGATGAGCTCTGTGCCAGCTATGCCACTAGGTGATGATGGTGTGATGTAGGCTTGTTGATGGTAAGACATGCAACTTACTGTCACACTGGATAGTGTGGGGGGTGTGGTCAATACTTTCCATTCGACTTTGCCATGAACCTAAAACTGTTCTAAAAAAGAAACTATTTAAAAATAATGCCACAAATATCACTGCCTCCTTCCATCATTTTTATATTATTATATGGATGAGCACGTAAGCCCACTGCCTGCACTCATGACCACCTGAGGACCCCTCAGTCCTCCATAGCCCATTCTTCCCAAGTGAGGGACAAAATAAAGTTGCTGGAGAAATACTATCTTCCAAACACCAACCCTTGACTTTGAAAGTGATGGGATGTATATTGATTTCTCAGGCTATACATATGAAGGGTGGTGTTCCACCTTGGCGGCAAGAGCACCCCCCCCACCTTAGGTTAAACTCCAGATGCTTACAGTGGGACTTGTTGTAAGTCACACCACACTGGCCTCCTGCTTCTTTGCCTGACTTTCCCACCCCTCACCAGTGTATCCCTCATCTCCTAAGTAAACTACCTGCCTTGTGTTGGTTTGGTTCTGGAGCATATATTCTCAACAAGGGCAATGTAATCCCAAGAGGTGATACTTGGCTACATGGGTGAGGTAAGAGATCTTACTTTTGCTGTGTAAAGCACACCTATATCCAACAGTAAATAATTAGCGGTATTAATTCTTTGAGGAGGAGATTAAGAGAAAAAATTCTAAAACACAATTTTTTATCATAAAAATTGAGAAACACTATTGTTTCTTCACTAAGACAAAAATATTTTTATTTGTAACAATGACTAACCAAATATGAATTTTGACATGATTTTTTTTAACTTAGTACAAAAATAAAATAATTTTTGAAAACCAGAAAAACAGACATGGACCCAACCTGCAAGGTACTTCTGACCCCAAGATTAACTCCATCTTCAACATGACTGGGGAGTCCTGCCCGCCTCAGGCCCACACAGCCCCACACACCAGAGAAGGGTCCCAGCCCTCCCCCCTCATCTCATTCCCTTTCCTGACACCCTGGGAAGAAACACTTTGGATTAAGAGCTAGAATCAGGGTTTTTGTTATCTTTTTCCCAGAAAGAAAGTAAAAGCTAAGCATACCCAGAAACTCTTGTCCTTCCGAGAGTGAGTAAACTGGGAAAAGTTTCCGCTTTGTGAAGAGTGAAGAGCGAGCGCACAGAAGGTAGGGAAACTTCCTGATATGTGAGCAAGGGAGAGGCCCTGGTGCACATGGACTACAAGGACGTCATCCAGGACCTACCTAGTTCTGGGAGCTTTCAGGACAAGGGCAGATAATGAAAGCAGGCTGAGGAAGCTTTGAGTCCAGGCCCTTTAGGGATGGACACCAGAGGGTTATAGTGGGCTGGGATATGCTCAGTGTT
Source organism: Condylura cristata (assembly GCF_000260355.1). Classification (NCBI taxonomy): domain Eukaryota; kingdom Metazoa; phylum Chordata; class Mammalia; order Eulipotyphla; family Talpidae; genus Condylura; species Condylura cristata. The sequence goes on along the minus strand of NW_004567114.1, from coordinate 30,355,824 downwards.
GTGGTTAGAAGCCTCTACCTGCGGACACCACCATAGCTCTGCAGCCCTGGGAATCTGAGGAACCAGTAGGGTAGTACCAGCCTGAGTATTTGGCAGCCAAAACAAAGAGATAAAGTCAGTTCTGCATCCTTGCTTAACAGTACGGTGCACTAAATTCTTGAAGCTGGCCCATTATTATTATTAAAATGCTAGTCCGTGTGCTCTAGTGTAATAGCTCATTTTTAAATAAGGCAAAATATTGGTGAATGCCACTTTTCCAATTTTGCTCCTGAGTAAGAAGGAAGTCTGGGGCTCACATCCAGGCCAAATTGGGCTCTGGAAGCTGGTCTAGGTTCAGGAAGGGCAAGCTCACTGTGGGTAGTGGGAGCTGAGGTGGAATTAGTAAGACCCAGGAGTTGTTTGTGCAGCTCACAATTCTGTGATGGGTTAGAAAGAATCAAGCTAGACTGATGCTCAAAGTCCCTGTCTTACAGTTCTGATTCAGAGAGCTTTATTATCTTACATAAATGTCCAAGATACTTTCTCCTTGTAAACTACCCTTAGAGAAGCTTGTAAAGTATTTGTGGCACACACGGTAAAATTCCACTCCTGTTCAAAGTGCACCATTTGTGAAGAATGAGTCACAGTGATTTCTAGCTTGTCCAGCACATGCTTTTGGATGTTAATGATTTAAGCTTCTGCTTCCCACTGAAAGATGAAACTGAAAAACTCATCTGAAGGATAGGCAGTTTTAATAATAAAAATACCTAACGTCTATTGAAAGTTTACCAAATGCCACTTTACATGAATTATACCATTTTATTCTCACTGTAGCCCTTTGAAGCTATTGTGAGGTTACTAGTGACTGTTTGACAGATTTGCTCAGCAAGTACTTGAAGTAGGCACATTTGGAAGTGCAACATAAAACATTAGACCATTTAGTATATTGACCTGTGATCCTCTGGCAATATCTTTCAGCTTAGAGAAGATATTTCATCTCAGCACCCAAACTCCCTCCCAGAGAGTGTCAAGTGCATGAAAAAGGTTGGTAGAACTCCTTGAATTTGCAGCATTCTGAAAAGCACCTCAAGTGGGAAGATTATAGGGGGATTATAGGTCCAAAAAGGACTGTCCTCCTCGTGCAAACTTTCCAATCTACTCATCTTTGCATTAAAATTTCCAGATTCATCCACTCCTACAACCACAGATATCTGCAAAAATCTAAACCCTGTTTTCTCTGCATGTTTCCAAGATGGCTGTCCTCAAGTTCTTCCCTGTCTGTGGGCTCATGCCATGCTCCATCAGGAGCTCACTGTGTGACCAGTACAAAGCATTGGAAATGACATGCTGTGATTTTCAAGCGTGTGTCAAAAGAAGCCTGGCTGCTTCCATATGAGTCTCTTGAAATAATCTTCAAAGACAGTTGCCAGGGAATGAGTGTGGTGATCCTAAGACCACCATTCTGTGAGAAAACCACCTTCCCTCAGAGATCCCGGAGCAAAGAGAGATACTAAGGAGCACATAGGTTTCCACAGTGTGGGAACAGAATCCACACAGTGCTAGCCATCGCTGCTGCCATGGATCCAAATCAAACCATCCAATGGCGATTTTTGACCTACATAATCATGAGATAAACTGACATGGATATTTAAAACCATTCAGTTTTGAGATTTTTTAAAACATATAAACTGAAAACTCCATTCAAACCTTCTCAAGACACTCTTAGCTTGAGAAACAACAATTACAAAACTAGCACTACATCCCCTCCAGCTACTAGCAAACTTTCTCTTCTTGCTCTTGCCTATATTCTTTGAGTGGTCTTCAACAGATTTCTCTGCCTTCTCACCTCCCACTCACTCCTCCACCCGCTTTAGTCTTCTGAAACTTCAAGCAATCCTGACAGCTTTGTTATTGCTAACACCCTCGTTTCATTATGTTACTTGACTTCCTTATATTCTCTGATACTTGTCTACTTCTCCTTGGAAACACCCCCAGTCCCTGGTTTCTTCTTTCCCACTGACACTTGCTTCCCAGGATCTTTCTTCTTTATCTCCTGGCATCTTAAAGAAATTGGCTTCCCTAAGATTCTGTCTTTAATTTCCTTCTCCTGGTACATACTCTTCCTAATTGTCAGTTATGCCTTACAAATTATATTGTATTTATTAAATCCTCCCAAAGGAATCCAAGGATCTGTTAAATTCCAATACTTTTTAAAAGGATGTCACAATAGCCAATAAGTAGAATCAAAATGTCCATGAATGGATGAATAAGGAAAATGTGATTGAGTGATAAACAAACACACATACATATGCATACACACACATACATATGTACATACACAATGGAATATTATATAGCCTTATAAAGGAAGGAATTTCTAATCAGAAATAGACCCATGGGGCCATTATGCTAAGTAAAATAAACCTGTCACAAAAAGAACAATACTTTATGACTCTACTTACATGAGATATCTAAAGTAATAAAATTTATAGAAATAGAAAGTGGAATGACAGCTATCAGGAACTGGAAAGAGGGGGAAAAGGGGAGTTGTTATTTAACGTGTATAGAATTTGAGTTGTATAAGATGAAAAGTTCTGGAGAGTTGTTTTACTACAATGTAGACTTACTTCATACTATCACTATGGAACTGTACACTTAAAAGTGATTAAGATAGTAAATTTTATGTTATGTGTATTTTTTTTAAGATTTATTTACTTATGCATACAGAACTGGGATACAGGCCAGAGGTGCAGGGGTGGTGAGAGGATTCACCAGAGACAGCGTGGAGAACAAGGCAGATTGACAAAGTACACTGCTGTGGGGAGCAGTGGGCGGGTCAGGAGAGGTCTGCCACACCTTGTGGGGCTGGGATCAATCTCATGAACTGTCTTTTGCTTCTTAGTGCTGTGCTTTAATCTGCTGCGTCACCAGGGAGGGCTCTTTTATGTGTATTTCTTTTTACCACAATTGAACAAAAAATTCAGATACACTTGTAAAGTAGTAACCATTTCTACATCAGTATTTTAAAATATTCTATATTTTGAAAATATCAATAGATACCCTGTTTTTCAAAAATCAAGGATAAAATTATGTGCCATTAAGAGATCACTCTAAGCCTTGGATGAAGCAACCTCTTATGAAACCTGCTATTTCTTACTTAATGTAATGTTCTTGCTTATATACAGCTCAGGGCTCATAGAAGTATAGAAAGAGAGAGACTTAAAGATGATGTAGTCTGACTCCATGTTATCTCTCAAAGTCCATCAGAGCATGTGGGGGAGGAAAGCTAAGCCTCCTGTTAACAATAAGTCAAATGCGAAATGTTGATGCTTCCAGAGGACATTTTCTCTCAAAAATATAATCAGTAAAATATATTGAAATGTTTACAACCAACTGACATTCTCTCACACTAAGTTCATAGGATCTTTACTTTGTGTTTTTAAAGAGTAGGGAAACATTTAACAGAAGAGTTTCTGGAGAATCCTATCAGTTTTTTTTTGTGGGTGTATTTAGAAAAGGACTCCAAAGATCTAAAACTGTTCTCACCAGAAGCTTTTGATGCCATCATCCTAAGGCCTGGTTAATCAACAGAGAAAAGCAAATGAGAAAATATTTATTGACTGTTTTAACCAAAGCTGTCTTAGATACAGTAGCAGAGCACTATAAGAAGCTATGGAATTTTACCCAAAGTGTTTCAAGACTTCTGTTTTGGATCAACTATCTTAAATACCATCTAATTAAATCAAATTTAATAAAAATGTTTTGTGATGACACAGACTAATGATCTCAGATGTGTCCATAAGATGCAAATAAATAAAATGCCAAGGCAAAAACAAAGGTGACACAGGAGAATTAATCACTAATTCTGGTCACTTTTAACTCTAAAAGCCACAAGATAGCTGCTGATATTCCTGGCCCTTTGTGTCAAATTACGTATATCCTTGCTGCAAGAGGCATCCATTTTCTCTGCCCTGGAAACAAGAAATGATGAGCTTTATATAATACATTAAAGACTTGCTTGCTAGAAGGCAGAAACCAATGTATATGACTTTTCCTGCCAACTCTGGACTCGTGCATTTTCATATTTCTCATTAAGGTTAGAAATAAATCATTTGTACTTAGTTAGAGAAGAAAAATCTTCTTTGCCATGTAACTATCCCAAATCTGAAACTCTTCCGAGACATAAGGTTTGTGAATGCTAAGACATCTGAGCTGTTCCCCCACCCACCTAGCCAAGCTCCATTTCCAGGAACCTCTTATGGTGTGTACATGTCAGAGAGAAGTCTGGAAGTGATGTTGCAGTGCCACAATTTATCAATGCTTCAAAGACAAAAACGTCTAAAACACTTTAGAGTGTGTTTTATCTCTTATATGAATATAAACTGAAATACAGTTTTGTACTCAATCTTTTTTGAAGTTGTATATATAATAATATGCATCCTGAACATCAACTGTTTTAGGTACTGCACGAAGTACTTTATCACATTTTCTAATTTAAACCTCACATTAAAGAAAACATTTTATAGATGATAAAACTAAAACCAAACAATTCAAGGAGCTTGTCCAAATCCACACTGCAAGCTGAGAGTAGAACCAGGGCTCAAAAGCAGCTCAGTCTGGTGCCAAATCCTATCCTTCTAGCTACACAATTACAATTGTTCTGGACAGGTTAGAAGGGAAATTATATACATATAATAAATCAGAAATTTTTACTTAGACTTTAGTCAGTGTTTAATCTAATGCATGTATCTAATTTTTTATTTTTGCCATCTCTGCCAGTGAACTCAGGTAACTACTCCCTATAATACTTTATAACCTATGGATATGTCACATAACCCCCTATGATAATTTTATGTATTAATTTATTTGGGCTAAAGTACCCAGATATATGGGAAAAATTACTCTGGGTATTTCTATGAGGGTGTTTTAGGCTGCAATTTAATTTATAATATATGATATTGAATAATTTTTCATGTACCTGTAAGTCATGTGACTGTCTTCCTCAGGAAGAGTGTCTATTGCAAACTTTTACTCATTTTTTGAATAGGTTGTACGTTTTTGTTGTTGTTCGATTGGATTAGAACTTTATATATTTCAGAAATTAGCCTTTTGTCATATGTGTGATGTACAAATATCTTCTCCCAGTCTGTAAGTTGCCCTTTGATTTTGTGATTTTTTTTTGAGATACAAAATTTTTTGTTTGATGTAGTTCCACTTATTTATTGTTGCTTTTGAGTCCCTTGCCATTAGAGTTGCATCTCCAGATACATCTTTGGGGCTCATATCCAGTAGTATATCCCCTATTTCCTTTTAACCCTATTTTCTTTTAATTTTGGTATATGGAGTTATGTGTAAATCTAGTTTAATTTTTTTAAATGTACTTACCTATATTCCAAACACTGTTATAGTGGTCTTCTGTTCTCCAGCGTATGGTCATGGCTCCTTTGTCAAAGATTAACTGTCCATACTTGTGGGTTTATATCTGAAATTTTTATTCTATTCCATAGTTTTTTTTTTTTCCAATAGCATACTGTTTTGATTTTTGTTGTTGTATAGCATAGTTTGAAGTTAGGAAGTGGATAACTCTATTTTCTTCTTTTCTCTCAAGATTGTTTTGGGTATTTAGGGTCTTCTATGGGTTCCTGTGAGTGTCATAATTGTTCCATATCCTTTATTAAAAAAAAAAGTCATTGGGATTTAATAGATATTATGTCGAAGGTGTATATTACTTTAGATAAGATGGCCATTTTAATGATGTTTATTTTTCTAATCCATGAGCACAGGGTATCTTCTTATTTCTTTGTGTCTTCTCTTATTTTCTTTAACAGAGGCTTACGGTTTTCAATATAAAGGTCCTTAACCTCGTTTAAGTTTTATTCCCAGGCATTTCATTCTTTTTTAGTACAATTGGAAATGGGATTGTTTCTTTAAATTTCTTGCTCTTCTAATTCATTGTTTGCATATAGAAGTGGAACTAATTTTTGTTTATTGATTTTGACCTGTACTCAAGATCTCTAACCCTGAGCTATATCCTATCTCCTTTGTGTATTGATTTTTTTATCCTATTACTTTAGTGTATTCATTTGTTATTTCTAGTACTTCACTGGTAGAGTGTTTTGAATTATTTATGTATATAATCATGTCATCTGTGAATAGTGATACACATGAATCACAGCCACAATGAGATATTATCTCACCCCTGTGAGAATGGTATGTGTGTGTATGTGTGTGTGTGTGTGTGTATAATGAAGTAAAAAAATATTGGTGAGTATCTAGAGAAAAAGAACAGTCATCCACTGATGGTGGGAATGAAGCTTGATGTAGCCTCTAATATAAAGATAACTTAAAAAAGTAAAAATAGATGGCCCTCCTTGGTGGTGCAGCAGGTTAAATCACAGCACTAAGAAGCAAAATCCATTTCAGCATGAGTTCAGCATGATCCCTGTCCCAGAGGTGATCCACATGGCATTGCAGACCTCTCGTGACCTGCCCATTGCTCCCTCAGCAGTATACTTCATCAATAAGCCTGTTCTGCTCCCCACTCTGTCTCTGGTGAATCCTTTCAGTGCCCCTGCACCTCTGGCCTGTACCCCAGTTCTGTATGCATAAATAAATAAATCTTAAAAGAAATAGAAATTCCATACCTCTAGACATTTACCCAAAGAATACAATGCTAGACATTTACCCAAAGAATACAAAATACCTCTGCTAGACATTTACCCAAATAAACAAAAATACTAAAATGAAAGGATTTACATATTCATAGCAACACAATCCACAATTGCTACCTCATTAAACCAATCTATCTGCCCGATGACTGGCACTAGATAAAGAAATTGTGAAATATGTACTCAATAGACTTCTAATCAGTTATTTTAAAAGATGAAATAGTGCTTTGGGAAACAAAATGGATGCACCTTGAGGTGGTATACTAACTGAGATAGGTCAGAAAGTGAAAGATACTGGATGATTTCACTTATCTGTAGAATACAACCAAGCTGGCAAAATACCACAAAGCATACCTTAGACTTAATGAAAAATATACTGGTTAGCTGCAGGAACATGGGGGAGGGAGGAAGGAATAGGGAAGAAGGGGATAGGCCACTGTCATGGGAGATTTGGCGAAGGTGAGTGAAGCAAGTGTGCATAAGGACTAAAAAGGTAATAACCAAGTAATGCAGATGTGCGAATGAATGACAAATTCATAAATAAGAGAAAGAAGGAGAGAGAAAGAGCAAAAGGGAAGGAGGAAGAATTAAAATAGTGGCTGATGAGTAAAACAGACTGCCCTCAATAATGTAGGTGGGGTTCATTTGATCAGTCAAAGCCTGGATAAAACAAAATAATAACTACTAATCACAGAGCAAAAGGGAATTCTGCCACCAGACAATATTCAGTCTTGAACTTCAGATTTTGGACTTATAGCCTCCATAATCACATGAGCCTATTTCTTTTTTTTTTTTTT
>NW_004567114.1:30341990-30347150 GCF_000260355.1 Condylura cristata | reverse complement strand
AAAAAAAAATGTACAAAATGATGTAAAAATAAACTGTTATAAAATAAAAATAATAAAAAAATAGAACTATGTTGTACAAATCTAGAAAAACAGGGTATTAGTCATAACAGGCTAGTGTGCTGTGGCAACAAACAACCCAGAAATCTCACTTCTGTGCTTTATGGATGAGGGCACGGTCTTCTGGTCACAATAGTTGTCACTGTCTCTTGTATCAGAGTTCTGGTAGAAAACAGATCACATGTCCAAATAAGTAAAAGAGAGCTTAATAAAAGGACTGCTTACAAAAGTGAGGTATAAGCTGAGGGAAATCAACAAAGTACTCCAGGAAGTATAAACCAGGAAGGACCAACAATCGCTGCTACTAGAACATGAAAAGAGTAGGGGTCACCCAACAGGAGCGGAGGGTGCAGCCAGTCCATGGAGGAAGGAGGAGAATAAATACTCCAACTTCATCCTCCTTCTGCCCTCGGATCTCTGACCACTCCCAATCAGAAGGTAGTGGACAAAAGGCTCCTTTGTAATAGTCCAATCAAAACAGACTGCCAGAACACAGGGCATCGTAGAAAGGGTGCAGTCTTAGGTAAATATCTCTGACATTCTAGTATCTAGGACCCAGACTGGTACCACCTGAAACACTGACAGTCAACTTGGTAGAAGGAAAGAAAAAGAGACAAACTATAAACTGACTTTTCTAGATCTACCCAGAAATAATGTAGCTATTTGAAGTTTACATTTCATTGACCTAAGCAAGAAAGTCATGGCCAAGCCTGACTTCAAAGGATAGGGGGAGTATAACCCTTCTCCAGGGAAAGGAAGTGAATTGGTGATAATAAAAATTCTAACAATCAAGGGTAGAAGGCTGAGAGTTAGGGGAGCAGAAGATTTATTTTTTACTTGTCTTAACTTTTGGATTTTGCAACATATAAATACATCACTAGTTATAAATACTCGTAAGTGATAAATAACAAAATACTCAACAAATACTGGTAGAAATATTTAAACACAGCTGTTGCAGTAGGTAGGTTTCTATAATCAGCATTTGTTCTTTTTGGCTGCCCTGCATCAAAGCCACTCACCTGATGAGGAAGAGTTAATTCGCATTATGGAAACTGAATATGATGTGACTGATACTTTTCCTGCCTTCCTTGCTGCTAGGATATTGGCACATGACCAAAGTTCTGCCAATCAAATGCACTTGCCCCAGATTTTAAATTCAAAACTAGAGACACAAAGAAGGGATGAACCAAATTGTTTCTGGCAGTGAATGGTGGCAGGAAAGGCAGCTACATCCTACTTGTGCAGTCAATAGAGAAAAAAGCAACACCCAGCATCCAATCCTGGTGATTTTCAGAATGTCATTGGCAATGTTTACCACCCAGCAGTAGAGGCAGCTTGTAAGTAGTTCTATGGCATGATTTTCAGCATTGTTTCCATTATGTATCCTCTAAGCTAGATTCTTGCCCCTGTGGAGAGCTTTGGACCATTCAATATCCTTTTATTAAATTGCATGTTCTGCTAAATAATAATAAGTTTAGTATCTGTTGTTGTTCTACCCAATAAGATCAACGCCTAGCTTTTTTTCTTGTTATAACAAAAAGTATAACTGTAAGAACTAGATGAATCAATGCTTAACTTTCAATTAAAAATAAGAAATTTGAGGGCCTTCCCTGGTGGCACAATGGGTTAAGACGCAGCTTTATGAAGCTAGATGTAGCATTATGAAGCTATCCGCAGTCACTGGAGAATGAGTTCAATCCCCTGCCAGGGAGGTGACCCACATGGAGCAGCAGACTTCTCCTGTCTTGCCCACTGCTCCCCTCAGCAGTGTATTTCTTCAATCTGCCTGTTCTGCTCCCCACTCTGTCTCTGGTGAATCCTCTCACTGCCGGTGCACCTCTGGCCTATACCCCAATCCTGTATGCATACATAACTAAATCTTTAAAAATAAATAACTAAATAAATAAAATAAAGAAATTTGAAGGGGTAGGCTAAATAAGTAAATAGCAGCTTCAACTTCCTTTAGCAATTCCACCTGTATATGGTTCTCAGATCTGGCAGCTTGCCATTGCCTAGGACTAGAGCTGCAAGATGAACAGGGGTTTTAAGTGATTTGAAGTGCCTGAAAATTAAAGCAAGCTTGACATTGATTTAGATTTTAAGGTTTTCTTAGCGTTTTGTCTTAAAGAAATAGGATGTTATAAAAGTGAGGCCACCAGGTAAAACAGAGCAAAAGCTGAATTGAAGTCAGGAGACCCAGATTCTGGTTTGGGGGCTGTATCTGGCAGAGATTAGCAGAACTCTATTTGATTATATTTACCATATGAGTGCTCAGATTCCCTCATCTCTGATATACTACACTTTTAATTTGTTAAATCCCAGAATTCGAAATTGGTCAAGGTAGCTCAAAACGGCGCCAGCCAAATAGTTAGACTGAATTACCCTGTATTTAACTTCTCTGTACTTAAGACTCACTAAAAATGCATATTTAGATATAATGCATACTATCAGGAAAAGTAATCATCTGTTGTCTTCTGTTTAGTCTGACCAGACATTTATCTACAAACCACAACCTTGCCTCAACTGCTTTGCATATTTTTAAAAAATAATATAATAGTTTATTTTTACATCATTTTGTGCCTCTTTCCATCTCAGTTTTAATCCCCATAGGCTTCCCATCACCAAATCACCCATGTGCCATCACCATAGTCCAGTGCACTTACCTCCCCCCACCATTTTTGATCCCATTTCCCATCCCAACCTCATAAAATGTCTCTGGTATATCTTTATTCATTGTTATTATTATTTTCTTGCCTGGTCCTTTATACTCCTGTACTCCTGCTATGAGTGAAACCATCTAGTATTTTTCCTTTTCTTTCTGGCTTATTTCACTAAGCATGATCTTTTCCAGCTCCATCCATGTTGCTGAAAAAGGCATGTTTTGTTTTTTTGTTTTTTTTTTTGGTTGCTGAGTAATATTCCATTGTATATATGTACTACATCTTTTTAATGCAGTCATCCACTTTTGGGCATTTGGGCTGTTTCCATGTCTTTCCAATTCTAAATAAAGCAGCAATAAACACAAGGATGCAGGTGTCTTTTTAAATCAGTGTTTTTGTGTCTTTTGGGTAGATAACTAGGCAGGGGTGGGATTGCTGGGTCATATGGAAGCGCCAATGTTTAGCAGTCTGAGGAACCTCCAAACAGTTTTCCAAAATGGTTGTAACAGTTTGCATTCCTACCAGCAGTGCAGGAGAGTTCCTTTTTCTCCTCATCCTCACCAAAATTTACTGTTGCTACTTGTTTTAAGATGTGCCATTCTCACTGGGGTGAGTTGGTATCTCATTGTGGTTTTAATTTGCATCTCCCTTATTACAAGTGATGTTGAACGTTGTTTTATATGCTTGTTGGTCATTTGCATTTCTTCTGTGGAGAAATGTCTTTTTAGCTCTTCTGCCCATTTTTTGATGGAGTTGTTTACTTCATTTTTCTTGAGTTTCATCATTTCTTTGTATATCTTTGTGATCAACCCTTTATCACTAGTTTTGTATGAGAAAATTTTTTCCCAATCAGTGGGATGTTTGGTTGTTTTTGTAATGTCTCTTTTGCTGTACAGAAGCTCTTTAATTTGATGTAGTCCCATCTGTTTATCCTTTCCTTCACTATCATTGCATTGGGTGCTGTATCTTCAAAGAAGTTACTGAAGTGTATGTCATGTAGTGTTTTTCCCATTTTTGCTTCCAGTATTTTATGCCTTCCATATTTTTTAAATATCAAAGGCAAAGATTCTAGTGACCAGGGCATTGTAAAAAGCAAATCATGAATCAAGAAAATTAGCTGGTTATCTTTGTTTTGGTCTGCTTTATTCATAGTTACAAAACTTGAAAGTATATGGCCTTTGGTGTATAAGCAAATAAACCAGTGCATCTAGAGGATGGAATGGTATTTAGCACTATACAGGAATGAACTGTCAAACCATGAAAGGCATGGAATAACCCTAATTACCCAATGGTAATTGAAAGGTGCCAATCTGAAAAGGCAACTTACTATATTACATTCTGGGAAAAGCAACACTATGGATACATGCAAAAGATCAATGATGGTCAAGTGGTAGGGCTGGGAGGAGGAACACTAGGACAGTGCAGAGGCTTGTCAGGGCAGAAATACTCTTATATGATACTATAATGATAGATATATGTCATTATTCATTTCCCCAATCTCATAGAATGTACAACACCAATACTGAACTCTGATGTAAACTGTATGCTTTGGATGATCATGATGTATCAAAGTAAGTTTACTTACTATAACAAAGTAGGTTCATCCAGAGTAAAATCCACCACTTTGGTGAGACATGTTGATAGTGGGGAGTGCTCTCCATGTGTGGGACAGGGGTATATGGGACATCTTTGCATTTGCTGCTCAACATTGCTGTGAACTTAAATGGCTCAAAATATTCTTTTAAAAACAAGCATAGGCCCTCCCTGGTGGTGCAGCGGGTTAAAGCACAGCACTGGGAAGCTAAAGCCACTTGCGCATAAGTTCTATCCCCGCCTGCCCCGGACCACATGGCATGGCAGACCTCTCCTGACCCGACCGCTGCTCCCCTCAGCAGTGTACTTCGTCAACTGCCTGTTCTGCTCCCCACTCTGTCTCTGGTGAAGCCTCTTGCTGCCCCTGAGCCTCTGGCCTGTACCCCAGTTCTGTATGCACAAATAAATATTTTTTTAAAAAAATTAAAAAATAAAAAATAAAAACAAGCATAATGTTAATGTTAACTAAATTTACCATGTACATATTTTCAACATATACAAATAACAAAATTTTATGTTGTATGTTTGAAAATAATATCCTGTTAAAAATCAATTACATATCAAATAAAAAAGAGATAAGAAAGAGATCTATCAAAAAGATTAATGGATAGTATCTGTTCTGAAGTGGCTAATATGAAAAAATAACTATGTATCAGTCTACTCAGTGTTGGGTTGACAGGGAAAGTATATTTTGAGACTGACAGGGGCGCATAAATACTATTTGTAAGTACCAGAGAAAAAAATGTCATGCCTTGCATTCATAGAAAAATCTATGCTCTTATTCAATTATAGGCGTCACTCCACCCTCTGCCTTAGTTATTTTTTTTTTTAAGATTTTATTTTATTTGTG